>NW_007832524.1:0-763 GCF_000696425.1 Galeopterus variegatus
ATTGAGTATTTGTTTTGTTCTAGTTATAAACAAGATAATTTTATATGGGTTATTTTATTTAATTCTCACAATGATACTAGGATATAGTCTATTTTGTTATGTCCATTTTGTAGATAAAGAATTAAGGCTCAGAGAGGTAAAATACTTTATCTAAAATTACACAGCAAACTGTCTGTACCTTACCTTCAGATGCTGGCACTAATACAAGTGGAAAGGAATATGATGGATTAAGTTCCGTGCTTTACAATTTCTTTATCTTTAAACTGTCATAATAGTAGCATATATCTCATGGAGTTTTGCATATTAGGAAGTAGATAATATAACTAAAGCATTTAACATGTTGATTAGACCTACTAAGTTCTCCATAAATATTAATTATTATTATTTTTTTCATAAAATGATTTAGGAATAACTATGGGAAACAATATGTGTGCAAAGATTTTATTTCAAGTATAAATTGTGTAGCAAAAACAGAGTTGCAACATTGCTTCTCACATATTACTGGTGACCAGTGTTGTGACAAACTGGGGTTGGTGCCACTGACAAGAGTGTCACTTGGTTATCTCTTTATTTCTAGTAGCTTTAGTGATCTCTCCCTTTTCTTCACACACTCTCCTGTGTTCCTTCCTGCGCTATCTCTTTCTCCCTCTCCATACCGCTTCTTCAAATTGTTTAGCAATTTCCCTTTACGTTTTTCTTTCTCTCTGTTCTTCATCGGCCAGACTCCTAGAATTGTCTGTAACACTGCATTTAGGAGCATGTC
>NW_007832525.1:0-763 GCF_000696425.1 Galeopterus variegatus
CTGTTGTGAAAAGAAGAAATGATCTTTCAATACAAAAATGTTTAGTCAGAGACAAATAGCTATACCTCCTTGAAAAATGAGTCTTTACTGAAAATGCTTGAATGGCTTAAAGGTAATGATTTTTAACTCTTTGGGCAGGAGAAGAAGGCAAAATAAATATTTGTCTTGGGCTTAGAAATTGAAGTGCCCTCTCTGGATGTATCGGAAAAAAACAGAAGTTCACTCTGACTCTTTGCCATTCATTAAAAATCTTTAAAACTGAAAAATGTGTGGGATTGTCTTAGTCCACTTGTGTTGCTACAACAGAAATGCCTGGGACTGGGTAATTTATAAAGAAGAGAGTTTTATTTGGCTTACCATTCTGGGACAGCTGCATCTGGCACAGGCCTCAGGCTGCTTCTACTCATGGTGGAAAGTGGCAGGCAGCTGGCGGGTACAAGCAGATCAAATAGCGAAAGGAAGCAAGAGAGAGAGGGGAGGTGTCAGGGTGTTTTTAAACAACAAGCTCTCTCAGGAACTAATAGAATGAGATCTCACTCATTAACCCCCTCTCCCCCAGGGAGAGAGCACTAATCCATTCATGAGGGATCCGCCCCCATGGCTCAAACAGTTTCCAGCACTGCCACATTGGGGATGAGACTTCCACATGAGTTTTGGTAGGGACAGCACATCCAAACTCCATCATGGATAGAACATGAGATGTCTCCTAGAAGTCCCTTATATTTTAAGGAAACAAGAAAGGCCAACTTGAAAAAGGTGACTA
>NW_007832526.1:0-763 GCF_000696425.1 Galeopterus variegatus
TATAAAACAGAAAAGAGTTGCCTAAGTATAGGTTTTCTTAGATCATGAAATTTACCTTTCCATTCACACCCTCACTTACAGCATGTGGAAGTGCCCAGTTCCACGTGCATTTTTTTTCCCTGCATGGTTTTCGGTTGACAGCTTAATTTTATTTTTTTACTTTTGAAATAAATTCATCACCCTTTCATAATAGGGAATTCCTAACCAAAGACGGGAGTGCAGCAGGGGAGGAGGTCAAATTGCCTGTACGTGCGGCTTAGTTTTGTTAGCATTCCCCCTTTCCCAACTTTTTAAAATCCTGGACAAGAAAAAAAAAAAAAAAAAGCATTTGAAATAATCCTCATCATCACTCTTGATATCAGAAGTGCTTTTGCATTCCTTGGAAAGAATAGATGAACAGCAAGCAAGGAGAGACCAAGTCAGAGTTTGACCTTCCAGGCATCAGAGGGATGAAACGAAAACAGACCAAACCACATTCACCAGGGCAAATATGGGACAAAATAAGAAATCCAGCCATATCTGGTATTTTTAGCTTTCTCCCATGTGACAATTAGCAGTTTAAAATAATTTGCAATGTCACCCTTCCTACCCGGGTGGACATTTCAGCATATTTTCAAACCTGTACATACATATTAAGCCTTATGTGCGAATGATTAGTAAAATCATAAACATCGAAGTAAACAACTAAAAAGTTAAATAAACAATTCATTTCTTTCCCTAGAATCCTCCCTACGGTCAACCTTAAAATACTGCTTGTAAGGCA
>NW_007832527.1:0-763 GCF_000696425.1 Galeopterus variegatus
AAAAAAAAAAAAATCGATAAGGTAAAATTAGGCTTTTTGAATAAATGGTATTTAGACATGTGGTTAGACATATGGAAAAGATAACTTTTGTTTAATACTTAATCAAATTGTGTATCAGGGTAAGTTTCAAATGGATCAAAACTTAAATTTTATAAAATGAAACAATAAAGTATCAGAGGCGAATATGGGCACATTTTTCGAGGTGTGGTGGGAACAAACAAATAAGACCTTGAAACAGTGTTTAAATATTTTTAAAATATAACTTCAAACCTGGAAATCATAAATAAATAATTAATAAAGTTGGCTGCATGAAAAGACTAAAAGGCAAAATACTATAAGCAAATGAAAAGATGGATGACATCTTGAGAAAGAAAATGACAACTCATCACAATTAAAGGGCTCATCTTTTAATATATTTGGGACTCCAAGAAAAGAATAAGAAAAACATTCAAATTCCAATAGAAAAAAGTGCGGGAGAAAGAACATGGACATTTCACAGAGGAAGAAAGGTAAATGGCTCTAAAACATAAAATATGCTCACATTTACTCTTAAATAATGAACTACATCGAGATGCCATTTTTCATTTCACAGATTGGCCGAAATTCATACTTTGATAACACACTCATTGGTAAGACTTTAGGGGTATGGTCTTTCTTCCTGACTTTGAAGGTAAATGCAAAAGCTACAATGCCAGTACAACATACTTTGGAAACATATGTCAAAATTTTAAAACATTTACCCATTTAACCCAACAAAATTCTA
>NW_007832528.1:0-763 GCF_000696425.1 Galeopterus variegatus
GCTCTTGAAATACCCAGTGGTGGCTTCCTGCTTTATGCAATATTAATGGAGTATTTCACAGACTCTGTGTGCTAGGGTCAAGTGTTTTTGTTTGCGGGCCTGGATATCTCCTAGGAATTATCCATCTTCTCTCTTTCAGGAATTAATTGCATGGGATGCTGATTATTTGTCTTATAGGTCACCCCAGTACCTGTAGATGGGATGTAAACATCACAGTGGATGCTGTTGCTTGGGTCTAAACATTGCTTTTTAATTATTCCAATCCCAGAGATAATTTATAAAAACTGACAATATTATTTTAATTTCACTGAAAGTTGTTTTGACTCTCTGAGCTTCAGAGCAAGCCCTTTTTAGAACAGAAACTATTTGCTTATACAGTCAGGCTTTGAGGAAGATTTATTATATATTCATCTGAGAAAACTACAACTCAGGTAATTCAGGACTTTTACCTTTTTTTTTTTAAACCTCCAACAGCAATGGGATATGTTTCCAGTCAAAAGCAGTCAGTTGATTAGCAATCCACTTGCTATTTATCTTTCCACTTTTGGGAAACAGTGCTAAGTCAATCAAGGACATCTCCAAAAGGGTACTGTTATTAATAGAAATTAAATGGTGTATAACACAGAATATATTTTCTTCAATTATGTTCTAAAATGAGATGGAAAATGGTTCAATAACCCTGGAGCTAATATCTGATTTAAGATATTTTTCTGCATATAATTTAATTTAATCTTGGTCTTGAATGACATTTACAAATTTTTGA
>NW_007832529.1:0-763 GCF_000696425.1 Galeopterus variegatus
TTAAACCATGCCCTGCGGAAATCCCACTCTGCCTGCAGTCCTTACTGTTCACAGCAGTCTCCAGTTTGCTTTTTCTCCTCTGAAGTCCTGTAGACCAGCACTTTTCAAATTCTCCTGTGTGGGGGATCTTTTTGAAATGCAGATGCCAATTCAGATAGCCTGGACAGGGGCCTGAGATTCTGCATTTGTTCCAAGACAAAGTGGCTGCGGCTCTCTGAGGAGCTCACCTGGAGGGGCAGGCTATAGATCTCATGCCTTGCACCAAGGCACAGGCCTTTTTTTTAGGAGCACAGGCTCCCCTGCCACTCACCCGCATCCATATGAAATTAGTACTGCATTAATTCAAATTTATGAGTTTGGACTTAACAGTAATTACTTGCAAAGTCAATCAAGCTGTTTGATAAATATAAAAATATTAAATTGAGTGTTGTAGATGACTGCAGTCTTCTATCAGCTACAGTTTCCAACTATTTCTGTATTTTATGGAGAAAATCCTGATAGATACAGACAAATAATTGGAAATGGTTAATTTTTAAAAATGATCACTCAGCTGGAAATTTTAGGATGTCCTTTGTAGTGGACTATCTTGTTAGAAGCTGTTCTCTTTTACAATCACTATGCCAGAAAGATTTAGTCCAAGTTCTACACAAAACCATTTAATTTGGCAGCACAATTTAATACTTTGGTGAGTACAGTGTATTAAAATTTCACATGTAATACTTTTCAGCATATCTGTTGTTTTATCATTGTTTTTAAATAAAGT
>NW_007832530.1:0-763 GCF_000696425.1 Galeopterus variegatus
GAAAAAAAAAAAAAAAAAAAAAAAGTGGATGCTGCATTATCTGTGAAATGTCATGACTGCAGCACAATGAGGTAGAAGCCGTGTAGACTAGCCTCAAGGCCCTGTTCTTGCTTCAGTGCTAAGAGTGGAGTGCTTATCTTTTCTATGTTCAAAAAATCTCTTTAGGGTCTAAAATTCTATGAATAATATTCTTGGTGATCAGGACTTGTGGTGGGTGGGGTGAGTTTTAAGAAGAGAAAAACTTATAGTACAATAATTTGCCAAGGTGAGAGAAGTTTACTTAAAGATTTGGGTTGGGAAGAGGAAGATGGCAAGAAACATGACACATGGGTGGGACTGCTGAAGTCTTTACAATGGAGGAGTCTCGGGGGGGCACTAATGGGATTGCCTGTTGTTTTGCAATTTGAACAAATTCTAGAGCCTGTTGTTGGAGGGGTTCTTATTCACACTGGGCCAACTTGCAAGAAACAACATAAATGTAACATTTGTATTTTGCCCCTAGAACCCCAAAAGGCCTAATGGATGTTGGGCTTGTTATAAAGTTATGGATGCTGAAGAGCCACTAGCTGTTTCTTGACAGTGTCAGGGATGTAGCCACCCTTGGTTTACCAAATAATTTCAGAAATTTAAACGAGGCCTTGCACTGTGTTTGGGGAAATGGCCCATCAGTTTTTGTGAGGTGCTTTTTGAGTATTTTTATATGCTAACAGTGTGTCAAATGAGTGACTTCAGAGGAAGATGTCATCAATGTAATGTCATATCT
>NW_007832531.1:0-763 GCF_000696425.1 Galeopterus variegatus
CCCAGCTATTTTGTTTGGTGAGACCCTGTCCCCCAAAAGTTCCTTGAACTTGCCTGGACAATCAGAAGCCTTTCTGCTTGTCCTGAAAGACACTTAACAAGTCCACCCTCTCTTTCAGCCACTTTTGGAGTGACAGATATAGCCAGTGTATGACTTTGCCATGGCCTAATATCACCCTTTCAGTGGCATGGGCTCTTTACTGACAGCAGGCTACAGCCTGGTGGGTGTCAGCCACCCCTTGGCATCCCAGTTTGGGCTTCAGCCAAGCAACAGTTTGTCTTTAACTCCTAAAGCCCAGTGCAAGGGGTTGTTGAGGCAGAGACTGAGTTTCCCCACTGCCACCACGTGCAGGCTTTCAGTTATTATAGTTAATGTTTATTGAGCATATACTGTGCACTGGGCAATGTGCTCAGTGTTTCACATACATTATGTCATTTGATCCTCATAAACACCCTATGAGGTGATAGTACTCTTGATCCCATTTATGAGTATGAAAAAGGAATACAAACTTGTGGTCATTTAAGGTCATTCCTTCTCACCCTGATCAGTTTTCAGAATGTGCAACTCACATTCAGCATGTAAGATTTAGCAGAGGCTATAAAGTACTGTTGCCCGTGGTGGAGTAGTGTTGAGTAGTGGTTAGGATTGTTATCTCTGAAGTATTATGCACAGGGGTGGAATCCCAATTTCATGTCTTTAAAGTGTACAACTTTAGAAAATCCATTTCTGGGGCCGGCCCAGTGGCGCACTGCTACAGTGCGCC
>NW_007832532.1:0-763 GCF_000696425.1 Galeopterus variegatus
GTACTAAAATGTTAGATATTGGAATTGCTAACTTAGAAAGTCATGGTTTACACAATAATAAGCCAATAGTACTAAAAGTGGTATATGTGTGCCACATTATCCATTATGCAAAGTGCAACTTGTGTCAGATTTCCTAAAGACTCCATAAGAGAACATCATGTGGTGAATATGAAATATAAATTTAACTGCCAATCAACATTTATAGAGCTACTATGAATTAATTTTATAGCACATGATTATTATTACACGAATTCCAAATTGAAACATGGTTTTGAATACTATTACACTTCCCAAAATTCCCACAAAGGAGGGATCAGATGTAAGAGAAAATATAGCAGATCCCTTCACTTTTTAATGCCAATAATCAGTCTTCCAAATAACTCCTTCATTTATGGGAACATTTCAATTGAAAACTTTGTTTAATTTTATTAAATAGGACCATGTTAGAAATTGAACCATTTTACGTAAATTAATAATTTCATAATGCTTCATGAACTTAAGAGAATTCTGAATTGAAATGTGGTTAATTCGAGATATGTTCAGTTTATTAAAATAACCTCAGAGGTTGAAGTTTAAAAATTGGAAAATAAAGCAAAACTTGTCAAGAAAAAGATTACTACAACAATCAAAGATTTGGAAAAATACTAAAGATTAGTGTCCTTGCTACAGGTGTAAATGTATGGTAATTTTGATAGGAACAAGCAAAATATAAAACCATTCTTCTAATATTGATACTCATGTATTATAAATAATTCAATTTTTC
>NW_007832533.1:0-763 GCF_000696425.1 Galeopterus variegatus
TGGAAAAAGATCTACCATGCAAACAGAAAAGAAAAACGAGCTGGAGTAGCTATTCTTATATATAACAAAATAGACTTTAAACTAGAAACCATAAAAAGAGACAATGAGGGACGCTACATAACGATAAAAGGACTGATGCATCAAGAAGATATAACAATCATAAATATGTATGCACCCAATGTTGGAGCAGCCAGATTTATAAAACAAACTCTATTAGACCTAAAGAAGGAAATAGACACTAATACCATAATAGCAGGAAACCTGAACACCCCACTGTCAATATTGGACAGATCATTTAGGCAAAGAATCAGCAGCGAAACACAAGATCTAAACTATACTCTAGGGGCCGGCCTGGTGGCGCACTGGATAAGTGCGCCGCTTGTGAAGCGTGGTGGCGCTCCCGCCCGAGGGTTCGGATCCCACATACAGACCGGTTCCCGCTCACTGGCTGAGCGAGGCGCGGGAGCAACACCGAGGGTTTCAATCCCATTTGCCGGTCCCCGGTCCGGTACGGGGGCAACACTGAGGGTTGCGATCTGTTTCCGGACACGGAAAAAGACAAAAAAATAAAAATTAAAAAAAAATTAAAAAAAAATAAACTATACTCTAGACCAATTGGACGTGGCAGATATCTGCAGAACATTCCATACAACGACCTCAGAATATTCATTCTTCTCATCTGCACATGGATCATTCTCTAGAATAGATCACATATTAGGTCACAAATCAAGTCTCAACAAATTCAAAAAATTGGAATTATCCC
>NW_007832534.1:0-763 GCF_000696425.1 Galeopterus variegatus
GATCCGAACCCGTGGCCTTGGTGTTATCAGCACTGCACTCTCCCGAGTGAGCCACGGGCCGACCCCTATTTATAGATTTTTATTTATTTATTTATTTATTTTTTAAAAGATGACCGGTAAGGGGATCTAAACCCTTGACTTGGTGTTGTCAGCACCATGCTCACCCAGTGAGCAAACCGGCCATCCCTATATGGTATCCGAACCCGGGGCCTTGGTGTTATCAGCATCGCAGTCTCCCGAGTGAGCCATGGGCCTGCCCCTATTTATAGATTTTTAAAGAGTATATGTGTTCATTTAGTAGTGGGTAAGAAGTTTTAACTCAGTCTCTAGGCTGGTGGTTCCAGTGCTGGGCACAGACCTTAGTGATCATAATGAGTTCAAATGCTCACAGCCAAAAAGCTTCAATGGGAAGCCCATGTTTCAGGACAGTTGGGCTAGAAACTGTGTGAATTAGTTTCATGGTCTCCAACCCCTAGCTTTTGTTTGTTTCCAAGGATCCCTCCTCAGCCTGGAATTACTGGGGCAGGACACCAATCCAGAGAGCAGGGGCAAGCATAAAGGAAGTCCAGGGCCTCACTGAGGCAGGAGAAGATTGGGAAGAGTCCCAGGAACAGCTAAAGCAAAGTAGCAAAGTACACAGTCAGGGAGACTGAGCGGTGGTGGAAAGAAAGGGACAGGTCCCCATGGGACTTGGCCACTTAATTTTTTTTTTTTTTTAAAGATGACCGGTAAGGGGATCTTAACCCTTGACTTGTTGTTGTCA
>NW_007832535.1:0-763 GCF_000696425.1 Galeopterus variegatus
TAGTTAACACACATTTGATTGTCTTCTCTATTTTACCCCATTTTATCTATCAGATTCATTAACAACATGAACCCCAGAAACCAAACAGCCTTTTCAGAATTTGTTCTTTTGGAGGTGACAGAAGATCAAGAACTGCAGCCCCTCCTCTTCAGCCTCTTCCTGACGATGTACCTGGTCACCATCCTGGGAAACCTGCTCATCACCCTGGCTGTCGTCTCTGATGCGCACCTGCACACACCCATGTACTTCTTTCTCTCCAACCTGTCCTTTTTTGACATTTGTTTAAGTACAACCACAATCCCAAAGATGCTGGTGAACATGCAAAAACAGAGTCAAAGCATCACTTATACAGGCTGCCTCACCCAGGTCTACCTTGTACTGGTTTTTGGTGGCTTGGAAAATTGTCTCCTTGCAGCCATGGCTTATGACCGCTATGTGGCCATTTGTCACCCTCTGAGGTACACAGTCGTTGTGAACCTCCGCCTCTGCGGTCTGCTGGTTCTGCTCTCCATGCTTGTTAGCATCGGGGATGCCCTGATCCACAGCCTGATGGTGCTGCGGCTGTCCTTCTGCACAGACCTGGAAATCCCCCTCTTCTTCTGTGAAGTTGTTCAGGTCATCAATCTTGCCTGTTCTGATACCCTCATCAATAATATCCTGATATATATTGCAGCTAGCATATTTGGTGGTGTTTCTCTTTCCGGAATTATTTTCTCTTATGCTAGAATTGTCTCTTCTGTTATGAGAATGCCATCAGTAGGAG
>NW_007832536.1:0-763 GCF_000696425.1 Galeopterus variegatus
CAGGGGTTTCAGGATAGCCCCCACTTTTCCAGCCAGGCCTTAGCTCAAGGCTTATCTGAACTTCCTCCAACCTCTAGCACTTTAATACAATATGTGGATGACCTCCTCATTTGCAGTCCCTCCTATGAAGATTTGCAGGCCCACACTGTTACTCTTCTTAATTTCCTGGCCTCCAGGGAATGTCGAGTGCTGCCAACAAGGCCTAAATTTCTTCTCCTTTGGTTCAAGAGTCTAATTTCTGAATTCCCTACTCCTACTGCAAAGGGTGAAATCCTTTCTTTCTTGGGGCTTGCAGGGTATCTTTGCCTAGGGATTCCTAACTTTGGCATGCAAGCAAAGCCACTTTATGACGCAGCCTGAGGGGATCCTGCCATTCCTTTAGATCCCACAAAGCCCACTCATTCTCCCTTCCAGTGATTAAAAGCCACTCTCCTTGCAGCCCCAGCTCTATCTCCCCCAAACCTATCTCATCCCTTTATACTATACATCACCAAAACCCAAAGATTGGCAGATATTTCCTCCCCAGTTACATAACTCTCTAAACAACTAAACCACAGCTCGAGGATGGGCCCCCATTCACCATTCTTGGCAGCAGCCGCCCTTTTAGCATAAGAAAGCTCTAAACTAACTTTTAAACAACAAACAGTTAAGACCTTCTCAGCCATAAGGGCAAGCCAATTCTCTCCCTTTCCTGCCTGCAATTTATTCACCTTACTTTCATTGAAAACTCCCAGTTCTCCTTTAAACTTTGCCCTCCCTTAAA
>NW_007832537.1:0-763 GCF_000696425.1 Galeopterus variegatus
AAGAATACCTTCAAACTGCACTAATCTTGGCTTGGGGTGGGGAGCAAGGAAAGTAGTATTGGAACATTCTGTGAAAAGTCTGTGTTAGAGGACATTACAAAGGAATTTTTTTTATTTAAAAAAAATTTTTTTTAAGTTTATTAGTTTTTTACATTCTATGATGTTGCAGAGCAGTTGGAGGGGAGGGGGACTGGGGAAAGGGGATGGAAATAGGATGGGAGAAGGAGGAAGGAGGAGGGGTGGGGTTGAGGCCTGTGGCCCTCCTTCATTCCTACAGGGGAGACCAGGGGGCTTCCAGTGGTGTCTTGGTTATTGCTGGGCTGGGTGCAGGTGTCAGGGGGGTGTGGCTGAAGCCCTCACCCCCCACCCCAGCTTGGGAGCCTGGGCACTTCTTGCAGCAGCTTGGTGGTGGTCACTGGGCTGGTTGTGGGTGTCAGGTGGGTGTGGTTGAGGCCCTTGGCCTCCTACCACCTCGGCTCAGGAGAGCCCAGGACACTTCCTGTGGTGGCTCAGAGGTTGTTGGGCTGGTTGCAGGTGTTGGGGGGGAGACATGGATGAGACTCCCCAACCCTCCCTCCTCCCTGGTTTGGTAGCCCAGGGGAATTCCAGTCCTTCTAGGTTTTATAGGTGTTCTTTGGTGATGTGACACCTTTACTAGTTAATATCAACCCTTTTCTCTGTTCTGTGTTTTGTTTTGTTTTTTTCCAGTTCTGTGTTGGATTATTTGCTGTTCCCACCACTTAAACTCTGCACTGGAACTAAT
>NW_007832538.1:0-763 GCF_000696425.1 Galeopterus variegatus
GAAAGAATAGAAAGGGGGTATCTGGAGTAGGGAAATCCGTTTTTCTGTAGCCTAGGAGAAAGGAAGAATTAGCAGAATTTTTTTTGGAAATACCAAGGATGCAAAAGGAAAACCAGGCAAGTGGGCAGTGATACCAATAAAGTTAACTTTTTTCCAAGAAAGCGAACCATGAGAGTGCTAATGAGAGAGAGAGAAGGGTGCGGACAGAGAAGTAGTCTTTCCTTCATCATGATCTTGTTGAATATCAATTTACATAGAAGATTAATCTTCCAAGTTTTGCATGTTTTGAAGCATATAAAAATATGCTAGGGGTCTCATAATCTTCAAGTAGACTTATATGACATTTAAATCAAGCAAATAATAAAGCTTTACTCCTTCATGGAGATATGTATACATATAAACACACATCTACATCTATATATATCTAAGTGGTGGGAGTACAGTAATATAGAAAACATGAATTTATACAGCCAGATCATGGGTCCAAATGAACTCAAATGTCAATTTTCAGTAGAGGGAAAATAAATAAATGGAGCACAAAACAAACTACATTGGTGAGCAGGATGCAGTAAAGGACTTGCAAGTCTTCTTGGAAGAATAATACAGTATTAGCAGCTAAAAAAATAGTGATTTCACTTCTTTCTACTTAGTTTAGAGAAATGATTTTTTTCTTTTTTCAGACTAAGAAATCTGGCTTTCAATGGGTATTCAAAAATCTTCCATTAAATTTCCAGTCATGTTTTCTTAGTTTGTAAAGCACTAG
>NW_007832539.1:0-763 GCF_000696425.1 Galeopterus variegatus
ATTGTTATAAAATATCAGGCAATTCTCCTGGTGGAATTTTACTCAGAGTGTGACAAAAATATATAAGCGTGGTCTTCTATACTGTTGACAAAGAAGTTACAAAGAAACCCCAATGAATGAAAAAGAGAGACTATAGAGATATGCACTGGATGCTTTTATATCTCAAACTTTAATCCAAATAGCTACTATTGATTTTTTTTCCCATCAAACAAAAACTACTGAGGAGCTTTGTGATCAAGTAGATAGGGACTAGTAAGGAAAAGTAAAGAAACCAGAATTCTGGGCAAAGCCAAGCCTCTAATAAACTGTCTCTCTCTGTTTTAGCTTCATTAATCTACATCCTGGCAACATCAGGCTTTCCAGACTTTCAGTAACAAATTAACCTGACTTCATTAATTCCTTTGAAACTTCACAGATAAGAAGTCTAAAACTGGTTATTATAGTTTCTCCACGTTGTTTCTTTTAATCAGTTAAAAGGCTTTTAAAATTCTTAATATTCAACTTCTAATTTCAGAAACAAGCATTCAAAACATTTACTCAAAAAGTAAGCTATTGACCATGTGGAGGCCCAAGTGACTACGCAGAATCTGCGCTATCGCTGGGGACTTATGGAGTCGCAGGCCCTGCCCACACCCGAGCACTGGAGGGCACACAGGCCCACCGGACTACTGCATGTCAGCCCAGGTGATTGTGCAGGATTCGTGCACTGTCCAAACAGGAACCAAGGCAGCCCACCACACACTCAACTGTACTAATACAAGAA
>NW_007832540.1:0-763 GCF_000696425.1 Galeopterus variegatus
ACACACCTGCCTGAATGCTATGCTGCTTAGAAATTTCTTCCGCCAAATACTCTGGTTCATCGCTTTGAAGTTCCACATTCCATCAGACTTTTGGGCATGAACAGAATGCAGCCAAGTTCCTTGCAAGTCTATAACAAGGGTGACTCTTGCTTCAGTTTTTGATAAGCTCTTCCTCATTTCTATCTGAGTCCTCCTCAGCATGGCCTTTACTCTCCATATTTCTATCAGCATTCTGGTCCATTTTAATCAGTCTCTAAGATATTCCAAACTTTCTCTGGTTTTCTCATCTTCTAAACTCTCACCAGAATCTAGGCTTTTTCTAGCCTGCTCCTCCAAATTTTTCCAGCCTCTTCTCATAACCCAGTTCCAAAGCCACTTCCACATTTTCAGGTATTTGTTATAAGCAACACCCCACCTCTTAGTACCAATTTTCTGTATTAGTTTGCTGCTGTTGCTTATAACAAAATACCTCAAACTGGGTAATTTGTAAAGAAATAACATTTATTGCTTACAGTTTCAGAGACTGGAAAGCCCAAAGTCCAGGGAACACAACTGGGGAGGGCCACCTTCTTGGTGTTGGCTCAAGAGCAGTGCAGGATCTCACATGATGAGAACTGCAGTGGCAAAGCCATGAGAACACAGCCCTTCAATGCATTTTCAAGGGCACAGACTCACAATGTGATCACCTCTTTAAGGTCCCAATTTCCAATTACTGTAATAGGATTTCCCACCCTCACTGCTGTTACAGTGGGGGTTAAGTTTC
>NW_007832541.1:0-763 GCF_000696425.1 Galeopterus variegatus
TTTTTTTTTTTTGGTTAAATATTGTTCTCTTCACATGGCTCCCATAAATAATGGAAATTAAGAGGTAACATGAGATCCCCCAAATGATAATTAGCTTCTCAGAGATAAATGGATAAAGAAAATGTGATATATATAATATATTTATTGTATTTATATAATACATATTTATATATTCTATACACATCCCCCCCATATATATATATGGGGGGGATGTGTATAGAATATGAGTCAGCCATAAAATAGAATAAAATCCTGTCATTAGTGGAAACATGGATGAACCTGGAAAACAAGGCAAGAACACAAGGAAAAACACCACATAATTTCATTCCTATGTGGAATCTGAAAAAGTTATCTCACAGAAGTAGAGAGTAGAATAGTGGTCACCAGAGGCTAAGGAAGGGACGAAGGAGGAGAGGACCAGAAGAGGGTGGTCAATGGGTACGAAATTACAGTTAGACGGGAACAATAAGGTCTCGAGTGCTACTGCACAGTACAGTGACTGTAGCTGATAAAAGCGTAGTGTATATTTCAAAAGAGCTAAAAAGAAGATTTTCAATATTATCACCACAAAGAAATGATAAATGCTTAAAGTAATGGGTTCCCCTGATTTGATAGTTATATGATGTATACATTCATTGAAACAGCACGCCGCACCCCATAAATGTGTACAATGATTACATGTCAATTATACAAAGCAGTGGAAGAGCATTGGCTGGGAGATACAGACAGGGAGACGTACAGCACCAAGAGTTGGTTGAGGGCA
>NW_007832542.1:0-763 GCF_000696425.1 Galeopterus variegatus
AGTGGATAAGGAAACTGTGGTACATCTACACAATGGAATACTACTCTGCTATAAAAAGAATAAAATAGTACCATTCACAGCAATATGGATGGACTTAGAGAAAATTATATTAAGTGAAATAAGTCAGGCACAGAAAGATAAATACCACATGTTCTCACTTATTTGTGGGAGCTAAAATAAATAAATAAGTATACAAACAAGTAAATGGGGCGGGGGAGAAGACACAACAATCACAACAGCTCCATGAACTTGTTAAGACAAGTGAACAGATATGATGTTGATGGGTGGGAGGGGAGAAAAAAGAAAACATAAATAAAACAAAAATTTTAAAAATAAAAATAAAAACTGGAAAAGCTGATTTGATCATTTCTTCTTGAGTTGTCCCAAAGTTTAGAGAAAGTAATTAAAGTATCTTCTTTGCACACTGTTTAGAAAAAGTCATATTTGGAGCCAACAGAAAGACTCACAAGGGTGTAAATTCCATTTCTAAGTGTTAAAAGTCAGCTTTCTTTGTATTATTAAATAATTGTTAATTATTTGAATTATCCTGAGGCACATTCATAGGCTTTATCGAGGCAGAGTTCCCCATGTTATTCCTACGTTGATGAGCTTGGGCTAAATAGATAGGCAGAGTTCCCCATGTTATTACTACGTTGATGAGCTTGGGCTAAATAGAAGCAGATGTAGGAAGACTGGAACTGCAAAGCTGCCAGAGTATAAGCACTCTAGGAAGGACAGTCGCTGATTTCTACAATGGCTTTGT
>NW_007832543.1:0-763 GCF_000696425.1 Galeopterus variegatus
AAAAAAAAAAAACAACAACCTGAAATTCTGTTACGTGAAATATGTTATGAATAGAATGAATAATTTGGTCCCACCCGTACAAAAGAAAAAAGAATACTCAAAATACGGAAACATATAAAAATGAGTAGAGAAAACCTGAAAGGATATTTCACACATAACAGTGGGAGATCAGACTTTTATAAATAGTCTACCACTTACAGAAACTAACTTTCATTTTATAGACTTTTGCTGTATTTAAAATTTTTTACTAAGTAAATGCTGTTTCTATAACAATAAAAAGCTAGTCTGAAAAATAATGGCCCTTAGAAGTTCAGTAGAAAATAAACCTATTTGATTGCATTTAACCCAGCATTTCCCTGACTTATTTGACAATGAACCATATCTTTGTGTGTTTGTTTTTGCTCTTCCTTGGGAAATACTGTTTTAATTAATACCATGTTCAGTGGGTTTCAATCAGTTTCTATGAAAAAGAAGGTCAGTGTTTCTCTCAAACATTTCCTGGAATATAATAGTACCTTGTTTTCTGAAAACAGATGTAAAATAAAATCGAGATAAGAGCAAATCTTGTCAGTGTTTCAAGCAGACAGAAAACCAGGGAATAAGACTTTTGTTTGTATGGCACTTCATATATGAGAAAGAACTCTGAAAAATATAAGCCTCACAACTATGCTGTGAACTAAGAGAATCAATAATGCTACTGTAGGGCCGGCCCGGTGGCGCACTGGATAGTGCGCCGCTTGGGAAGTGTGGCAGCGCTCCCGCC
>NW_007832544.1:0-763 GCF_000696425.1 Galeopterus variegatus
AGGGGACACACCTAGGTGGGAGGGGGGAGAGGGAGGAGGGAGGGAGGTTTCGGTGATGGGATACAATAACTGACTACATTGTATATTGACCAAAAAAAAAGGGGGGGGGACACAATTCAAGCTTCAGGAAGTTTTGTGGGGACATAATTCAATCCACTACACCTCTCCTCTGGGAATGGGAGAAAGCTCATGTAGACTATTGGTGGATCTGTCATCACTTGGAGAGAACTGCGGAACCCAGCCAACCACCAGCACCAGCTGACAGAAAGGCACATAGTCCATCCAGTGACATAAGGGGGGACTGGTAGGAATGGGAATGTGGGCATTGTGAATGGCCCTTCCCATGGGGAGAGGTAGTTTATCATTGACATTTTTCAGAATTGTCAGTGCATGGCGACAAGAAAAAACAGTTTTATTATCAATTTAAAATGTCTATTGTCGACTCACCCTTGAACATCGACATCTAAGGTGGAGTGTTCCCACCACTTCTCCCCTTGAGCATGCCACTAAGAGGAGAACCGAGGTGACTAGACATTGCCAGCACTAATTGTCAGACATGTGTGTGGGGCCAACTTGGACCTTCCAGCCAAGCTGACCCAGCTGACTGCAGCTGCCGGAGTGCACCCAGGCAAGACAGCAGAGGAAACACCAGCCAAACCACAGAGTCATGAGAAATAGTAAATTGTTGTTTCTGTCCTTTAAGTTTTGAGTGCTCTGTTACCCTGCAAGAGATCATGAAAACATCAATAAATACATCCATATA
>NW_007832545.1:0-763 GCF_000696425.1 Galeopterus variegatus
AAAGGGAATTGTGGGAGGTGGTCCTTGATATTTAATTGCAGAGCAGGAATCTGGTCACCCCCCCCACTCCAAAAAAAAACCTCTTTTGTTTTTTCTCATTAAACCTGAGGCAGCAGAAGGTATTTATTAAAATTTTATATTCTCTCTCCTGATCTTATGGTGCCTGCTTAATAAATATTCAAGATGTAAGGGCGATCTGGTTGAAACATCTGTCACCCCCCTGACTGCCAGGGTTGACTGGATGATATTACTCATCTTCATCCCTCAGTTTCTCCTTCTGGGTCTTTTTGAAAATAGTGTGCTTGGTGAAAAGGGAGGCCTTCCCAAAGACATACTTTGGTTATTAGAGATATATGGATAATGTGGCAACCAATCATTGCAGTTTGCCTGCGTTGAGGGGATTCCTGGCACTTTTTCAGTGCTAAAACCTATCATGTCCCAGGCGAATTGGGATGAACTGGTCACTCTAATAGCTATCTCTCTTAGCAGCATGTCTAAACACTCTCTTAGTTATTGATGAGAAGATAATAATGATGATGTATTGATATTTGGGACAATATTTTCAATGTATGGAAACTATTTTTAAAAGACAATAAATGGCTTTAATGCCTTTCAATTCTATCTCATCAATATCTGAAACTATGTACCATGTAAGTACTTGACATTAAAATAATTTGGTCTTAGACTAATTTCTACTAAAAAATTTTAAAGAAACATTAAGCAAGTGTTTAATTTATGAGTTAAAAATGTATTACTCATTGAA
>NW_007832546.1:0-763 GCF_000696425.1 Galeopterus variegatus
CAGTAAAAAAACAAGTAAACTGATTAAAAAATGGGCAAAGGAGCTGAATAGGCATTTCTCACAGGAAGATATAAGAATGGTTAACAGTAACATGGAACAAATGCTCAACATCACCCAGCATCAGGGAAATGCAAATCAAAACCATGTTGAGATATCATCTCATTCCAGTTTGGCTGGCTATTATCAAAAAGACTGAGAACAACAAATGCTGGTGAGGATGTGGAGAAAGGGGAACTCTCTTACACTGTTGGTGGGACTGTAAATTGGAGCAGCCATTATGAAAAATGATATGGAGGTTCCTCAAACAAATACAGGTAGAACTGCCATATGACCCAGCTATCCCACTATTGAATGGAAATCAACATGTTGAAGGGATACTTGTACTTCCATGTTTATTGTAGCTCTACTTACAACAGCCAAGAGTTGGAACCAGCTGAAATGCCCATCATCGGACGAGTGGATAAGGAAAATGTGGTATATTTACACAATGAAATTCTACTCTGCTATAAAAAAGAATGAAATTATGTTTAGTGAAATAAGCCAGGCACAGAAAGAGAAATACCACATGTTCTCACCTATATGTCAGAGCTAATATAAATAAACAAACAAACAACAAAAAAAGATATAACAATCACAATAATTCATTGAACTTTTTAAGAGAAGAGAATAGAACTGAGGTTGCCAGTTGTGTAAAGGGAGAAAAGGGATGGAAAGGGCCATGAAAATCGATTACATTGTATAATGATAAATAAATAAAAAATAG
>NW_007832547.1:0-763 GCF_000696425.1 Galeopterus variegatus
GAAAGCCTAAGATGTTAATGAAGTACACACATATTAGGGAATAAGCCACTCAAGGCAAAAAATTTTCAAATAAATAATATAACAAAATCAGCTCTTGAACAAATATCTAGGGGCAGATGGGGGCTTTACTGTTGTTAATAGCATATGCCTTTTTTTAGGTTATAGTCATGATAGTTTAGCCAGCCACCACAGAACTGCATATAAATCCCTGAAAATAACAGATGGTCTTTTAAACAAACATATTTCCCACTGTATCATCAGCATAAAGTTAGATGCAGATTGCCTATTTTTGTTCTGATGCAGCGTCAGTGAACTCATCATTAGCACATTTTTGTTAAACTCGGTATTAATAACAACTGTATTTTCAGAGTGTAATGTCAGAGGTAAAAATGTTGCTGCTTTTAAAAAAGCACTAATAAGCCAATTATTTTTCTTCACTTTGTCATATTTGAAATATAAATTCTGTTTTGACTAATGCAGCAATTAAATTTGTTCAAATCGTCATCCAGATACATAGCCTCATTAGCATAAATATGCTTCTCTTTGCTTATCCTGACAGAGAAAAGTATTAACAAAATGAAAAAGAGCAAAATGTAACTCAGAATTCTCTGGAGACTGCTGTCCTGTTCTGCTGACTGGGAAGTCTCTAGCGCTTAAATTGTAAGAGAATTTAATAGTATACCCTCAAGCCTAACCTACAGCACTTACAAACTGTAAATTCCAGTTTATCTCATGTTTTTCCTATAATAATTATCACTAAACT
>NW_007832548.1:0-763 GCF_000696425.1 Galeopterus variegatus
GGTTTTTTTTTTCCCCTAAGCAATTAAAACTGCACTGGTTCTTAATTTAGCACATCCTACAATGAATATATTAAGGTTAAATCTGTGTTCTTTACAATGATTGCAATTCTGTAGAAAGCGTCTTGTATAAAAGAATCATTGTAAATAATATTTGTTGATGAGCTTTCTCTCATTTTTTTTCACTTATAGGTAGAATTAAATCTTTGCTCAGAAGGAACATAAAAGTCTTGTCATTGTCCTATAGCAAAAGAGGACATCTGGGTGTCTATGTAGGAATATAGCATCTGCCATTAAAATAAAAGCTAAAATATTTTTTGCTTCCTGGAGACATCATCAGTCAATGGGGTTTTGTTTTGAAACTGGTTGTAGGTGGAAACAGCCAATGGCAAGACAAGCACAGGATTGCCCGTGAACTCAGTAAGCATTCGGGAAGTGTTTGTCAATAACAATGACTAACAGAAGGCATCATCACATAAAGTATGTTTAAAGTAATTTCTGATGATCCATGGGCCAAATCACTACCAATGAATTATGTGATAGCAACACTCCCATCTATAGGCATATAGACAGGCCTTAAGATCAACACAGTTTATTAGCCTCTGGGTCAATCACAGAAATGATCATTTTCTTTTACAATGATTCAAAAAATGTATGGTTTGTTAAAGCATGGCAGCTATTTGAATGCCGTTTTTTAAAGAACAGCCTTACTTGGTCTGTCTTCCTGATCTGTAATGAACTGAAATTCACGTTAGTTCAGTTAGGC
>NW_007832549.1:0-763 GCF_000696425.1 Galeopterus variegatus
CTTTGTAGATTATATTTTGCACACATTTTTCTTGCATCATCTTAAAACCCTCACTGGATAATAGAAATTATTACAGTTAGAACTTTAACTGTGTGAAAGAGTCCAAACTGCTCTCAAAGGCAGTATGGGATTACTGGAAAAGCACAAGCCCAGGGATCAGGAGACATAGCTTCCCATGTTTTGTGACTATATTAACTGTTTCAAAAACAAAACCTTTAGCTATATATTTTTATATGATATTTATAAAAGTCCTGAGAAATAGTATTATTCTTACAGTTGGGAAAAAAAACACTAAAATTCACAGGTTGTAACTAGAGCAGATATATTAAGTGGCAAAGCTAAACTTGAGTCCAGAACTCCTGATTCATGCTTTTCCCCCTTTATGATGCTTCCTGAAGGTGAAAAACATTTATCATCATCAAAAGAGTTATCGCATCAATGGCTGCAAGGTGCCCAGTGCTCATAGGCAAAGTCTTATTAAAAGCACTTTCTATAGGTCCTCATTTAATCTTCACAACAATTATATCTAGAATTGCTTAGTTATTAGGTACATGCTCCTCAAGAAAATTGGTTAAACATGACAGTGTGGAACTGGAACCAGAAATCCTCTAAGTAGATAAGCTTTCTTTTTCTTTTAACTTATTTTTTTTTTTCAATTGAAACATAATTGTGAAGTAGATAAGCTTATCCTTACCATAGCATGGTGATAAAGAACAGAGTTTGGCATCAGTTGAAATTGAGTTTGAATCACAGCTCACATACT
>NW_007832550.1:0-763 GCF_000696425.1 Galeopterus variegatus
ACTACAATTCTGTATTCTCAGGTCCTCTGAATTCATGGACTGACTAGCAACAGAGTAATACAATTCGGAGGGGAGCCCTATATTTTCTCCTGCTAAAATTTGGAGGGAGAAACTTTGTGCAGATGGAAGATTAAAACTCTAAGAAGAGTGAGGGCTTTTGCAGAATGAGAAATGTGCTGGGATGAAGGAAGGCAACAGAAAAAAACTATGGGCTAAATCTGAGAGCAGAATTCTATGGTAGAACTGCTTTCATCACAAAATACCTTCCAAATAAAGAGCTAGATACAGAAGGTGTTAGAGAATCATTTCAACCCAGATGGACTAACACTTCAGAGAAGACTCTACAGTGAATAATCTCTCACAAAGTAGGAATGAACAGAATCAGCTGATGGTTCTTCGATTAGTTTGTAGCCTCCACAGACCATTCTATTTTCAGAAAACCTAAACAAAGCAAATCCAAAAAGAATGTATTTGTTTTTCATTTAATTATTGAGGCAAAACTAGTTCTTCCTGAAGAAGTAGCAAAAATGAAGAAATCTATTTCTACAGAAACATAAGTTGGATATTTACACAATACTCTTCAGATTATCTAAAGGTAATCAAATACACTATTTTTGTGCTTCTACTTAGTCCTTGAATCTGTCTGTACATGTTGTATATCATTGATAAACTTTCACATGTATTATCTTATTTCAACTTTCCGAAAACCCTTAGAGATTGCCAGGGCACCATTAGGCCCATCTCACAGATGGTGGAACTGAGA
>NW_007832551.1:0-763 GCF_000696425.1 Galeopterus variegatus
ACATTTTAACAGATAAAGAGAACATTGAGATCCCATTTTTGTAAAAACAAAACTCCCCCCCAAAAAACACCCACGAAACTCACAGACATACCTACATACATAATATTTGCATGTGTTTGGAAAAAGTTCAGAAAAACATACATCAAAATGTTCACAGCGAGAGTGATGATGGTTGGTGAGGTGGACTTTTCCTTCAAATTGTTCAACTCTGTGCTATTCTGATTTTTTCCCTCATAAGTGTAGATTACCATGGTATAACAAAAAATATTTGGTAATCCTGTAGGGGCAGAAAGGAAAAAAAAAAACAGAAATATATTTGGTCTTTCTCTGAGGTTTCTGTTACAGAGCTCCTAAAACCCTTGGAATTTCCTCAGTAATAGGAATGTCTTTTGTTATCATAATGAGTCCCTTTGATAACACCTGAGTTTATGCTAGTGAGGGTTGGGTTCCTGGATAGCCTCTGGATGGGGTCAGTCACCAGAAAGACAAGTGATTAGAAGATTAGAGGTTTGGAACTTTCAGCCCCACCCACTAACTTCCAGGTAAGAAGGTGAGGGGCTGGAGATAAAGCTCTATAAAAACTCCTGAACAAGATTTGATGAGCTTCTGTGTTGGTTGCTGACAAGTGGAGGCGCTGGGATGGTGGCACGCTCAGACCGCACAAAAGCTCCATGTCACCCTGTACTTTGCCCTATCCATCTGTCCATCTGCTATTCATCTGTATCCTTCATAACATCCTTTAAAATAAACCAGCAAACATAAC
>NW_007832552.1:0-763 GCF_000696425.1 Galeopterus variegatus
CTGCCTCCCAACAGGGAGAAAATCGGTTCTTAGCAGGAAGCGAAAAGCATCTTATTCTTTTTGTATACATATATGTGCATAAACATATACATATGCAGTATACCTGTAGTGTTAAAATTTCATTGTGGTAGGAGGTTGGGCAGTGCTTAGGGAAAAAATGTCTTCTAAGTCTCCTTAGTGAAAAATGGTTGAGAAATACCGTTAAGTATTAATCTGAAGTTATCAAATTCCAGTGGCTTAAAAGAACAACATTTATATTGCTGCAAGTGTTTCACAGGGAGCAAGGGATGTGCCGGTAGTGGTTTCGGGGGTGTCTGCTCACACAGTTACTCTCGCACTCAGGCTGACAAGGCTACACAATTCTGTGGCTGGTGCCCTTATGGGACGCTTCCTCTATGAGGAGGAGAGCGACTGGAGGGCAACTCATGGGCATTTACTGTCTCAGCCTGGAAGTCACAGCCATCTCTCCTGTTTACACTTCATTGTCCAGAACAGGACATCTAAATTCAAGAGGACTCAAAAACATAGGAAACGTATGGAAGCAAGTGAATATTTGGTGGGTATGACGATGTCTGCAACAGAGGTGTTGTACTGAGCTGAAAGCTACCTCTGTAACAACCTACGGTCATCCATATTTTGCACCTTTGAGCAACACATTGTCATCTTATAACCTTTTCTACAAAACAGAAAATTCATTCTCCCTAAACTTCTTTCACCATCTTTGACATGAGAAAATTACCAATACATTTATTGAACCATTCAT
>NW_007832553.1:0-763 GCF_000696425.1 Galeopterus variegatus
TTATGCTGCACTCTCAGTTGTAACACATTGTTCCCATCTTCAAGCCATTTTGTGGTGACAAAATATCAAGTAGAGGAAGTGTCAAATAATCTTATAATTATATTTCCATTCTCTGTTTTTTGTTTGTTTGTTTGTTTTTGTCTGCTTGTTTGTTATTTTGGTGGATGAGAGTCACTGAGCTTTAACCTTTAGAAGAGTTTCTTGATCCATTTTTTTCCTTTTATGTAAGACAGGAAAGTGGGAGGGGCTGCAGCTCTAATTGCCCTTCCCCGTATCATACAAGACTATTGGCCTTCTCTATATAAAACAGAAGAATACAATAGAGAATATGGAATACTCCGGGTATATTTTAAAATGGTTACTTTTAACCTCATCCTGTCAGAAAAGTGGGTATATTTAACTTAGATCTTCATAATGAGAACTTTGTGAGGCTCCTGGAAGTAGAACTCTTGAAAGCGTGAGGGGGGAACCTAAGATTTGGCCCCCCTAGAGATTTTAATTCTTAAGCTAATCACATGGAACTTTCAGCAATTCATCAATTACAGTTTGGATTTTTCTACTGGTACAGGCATCAGTGGCAGGTGCCTGCTCTTTGACTTCTGCTCCTAGTGAGCTGTGATTCTCTGTGTTTGCCTCTCTCTCTAGTTTTCATGGAAGTAGTTTGCACAATGATCTCAATTCTGTAATGGTTCTAAAAAAAAATTTATTTTTCTGTTCATTCACCATTTTTTCTTTTTGTGAAAAAGGAGTGGTGACTTCCAAG
>NW_007832554.1:0-763 GCF_000696425.1 Galeopterus variegatus
TTTCTGGTATCTTTTTTTGGATGTTTATTCATTTTAGCAGGGAGTTTCACTTGGGTCTTGGACCTCTCTGGGAAGCCTCCTCTCTGGTCAGCTTGGACTCTACTAGGCTGCTGGATCCCGCCCTGCCGGCCCCACAGGGGATGTGTGTTCTGCCGAGTTTCCACCTCATTATCCGGGCATTTCCCCACTCTGTGAGCACTAGGTGGGGCTGTTGAGCCTTGCAGGGGGGGGCCCACAGGGTGTGTATTTTTTTTTGCCGAGTCTCCGTCTCCTTTGCCGGACCCCTCCCTGCTCTGTGCACTCAGTACAGGGCTGGGGTGTGTCTTCTGCAGTCCTCGTCTATCAGCCGGGACTTCAAGCCTGTGCTCTGCCCCGCCCTGCCCAGGAAGACTTTCAGGTTTCTGGTAGGGACGCTCTGAGTGCTTTTGTGGCCCTGGATAAGGCCTCCTCTGGGCCTCTCACTTTCCGCCCGGTACTGCGGCTATCTGTGTAGTTGAGTTATCTCCAACACCAGGGTGTGAGCTCCTCGGGGGGAGGATCCCACAGCACACAGTTCCTCCTTGTATCCCTCCAGCACGGGCCGACCCAGGCACCTGCCGGCAGTCAGCTCTCCAACAGGTTCAAGCGAGCTGGAGAGTGCTCCGGCCTCACCTCTCCCAACCAGGAATCAGTTTGGAGTTCTTCTAAACTGATGGCCACAGAATGGTATCTGCCTCCCGGAAACAGGAAGTTTACCTGGGGCCAAAGCCCAGGGTGTGGTGGA
>NW_007832555.1:0-763 GCF_000696425.1 Galeopterus variegatus
GACAGCCACCCAACACAAAGTCACAATGGCCCTTCACCCAGTGCTCACAGCCCTAATCCACGGACGGAAGGAAAGTCCAGAGCCCCTGAGGAAAAGCTAAGGTTGAGTCCAAGAACCTGGGGACCAGAGACTGCAAAGACCCCACTTACCATCACTCCAGGGGCTCACAGGGGGCTTGTGCTTCACCCCTCCGTGTTGCATGCCTTGAGGCTCTGTGGGTCTACAGGTCATCCTTCCCTAAAGGGAGCACCAGGGCCCAGGGCGCACGGAGAGAGTTCTGTTGGGCTTTACGTGGTGGCTGCCTCCTCCATCGTTGTGTTGATGGACTGCAGGGGAGGGAAGCGTCGCCCTCCTGGAGGGAGCAGGACTTCTCTTGAATAAGAGGGGCTGGGGAAACACGTTCAGCACAAAAGTGATCCGCCCGCACGTCTAACGGTGCTTTCGTGCGCAGGCTTGTCAGCCAGTGGATAAACACAGCAGCAGCAGCCTGTGCAGCAGGGACCCAGCAACCAGCAGAGACATGTTCCAGGGTGAGGGGATCAGACTGTGTGGTGCAGGTGGAGTGATGAGGCCCCCACAGCCTCTAGGACAGCCACAGCAGCACCCCATCAGACTTCCTCCGGCAGGCTCCCCAGGACATACACCCAGCCAGAACCCTGGAGCCGCTGCTTCCACGGAGGTAAACCCACCGCAAAAGCAAGTGGACTCAAGTGGTCCAGAGTGGGGAATGTAGTGAATACTCATCCTCACCAGGACAAGAGCG
>NW_007832556.1:0-763 GCF_000696425.1 Galeopterus variegatus
CCCGACCCCCGACCCCCCGTTTTGGCATCCAGATCTGATCCATAAAGTTAAAGCGATATTTCTAAACTACCTTTCTTATAAGGTTTGATTTATTTTTCTTTAATTGTGGATATAATTTTGATGTGTGGTATGGGGAAAGAGAGAACACCCACAATTTAAGTACAAAACACAACAAGTGCATGGAGAAAAGTACAATAAGTGCTTAGGCAAAGCACATAGCTTTGAGATTCACTTTTAGAATGTACATTTTTTTTTCCCTTTGGCATTTGGATCAATAGTCTGATATTGGAGGAATGTCAGTGGAAGATTCTTCTCAATAGGATGTCAGGCTGAAAGGAGAGGTATGTGGTCTACTTGAGAAGTACTGTCTGTCATTTAGTGTTTAGTTCCTTTAGCTTCTCAAAAATAAACATGCAGGTGAATATACCTGCCTCCTGTGCACATATTTCATAAAGCATTTTTGTAGCTATATACACTTCACATTAAAGTCTTTAGATATATGATTGAATGCATGGATTAATATCTTCTCTGCATATATTATTAAATGAAGTGTATACTAGAAATATTCAGCCAAATTTGTGCATATATATCTGCTTCTTTTAGTAATTTAGACATCTTTATCAGATGAGTTGCATACTTCAGCTGTTGATATTTGAACATCACTTTATTGATGTTTGATTTCAAATGACTAGACTTACAAGACTTACTAGACTTACTAGACCTATGTTTACCTTACAGGTAGAATTGAACAGTGCTAATCATA
>NW_007832557.1:0-763 GCF_000696425.1 Galeopterus variegatus
CTCTTGGATTAGCAGTTAAACACTTTGCTCTAGAAGAACGCAGTTTATTTTTATACACACATTTCATTGGCCAGAATATACTCTACCATTATAGTCTCACTGGCACTTATTAACAGTGGGGTAGAAGACTATTCAATCCCAACAGCTGTGGGCTGATAAATCAAGAAGATAGAAATCCAATCTATTTTGGATTATGGTTTTCAACACCACCACTTTTTAAATCAGCAATCAGAAACATATGGAATGCATTTTTTAAACACACACAAGTTTTTTCTTCTCTATGCATAAACCTCAATACTTTGAGGAACACTGAATCTCACCAGGCCTTTTCATGTTGAAACATTGTAATGCAAGTGTTACTACATATAACTAATGCTTTACTCTTAAATAAAATTACTATCTTTCTTATTCTAATAATCTTTCTAGTGTCATTTTGGATGAACATGATTTATGATGCTTGGTTGAAACAAAATAAAATCTTCCCGTGGTGAATATTTAAGTTAGATATAATATATTAGGAACAACTACAAGAAAACAAAAAGAGACTTTAATTAAACTAGGCACTTTTGGCAATGGCTCTCAGAACTTGAAAAAACTGACTTACAGAAACTAAGACAAATGCCGTAAAGCAAATTAAAGAGTCAGACTTTAAAAATACATCAGATTTTAATATCACTGTCTCTCAATATAAACCAATATAAGCTGGATATTAGATGCATTTTTCAATGTCATAATAATGAAGGAAATAAACCAAATACTTCTT
>NW_007832558.1:0-763 GCF_000696425.1 Galeopterus variegatus
GCACCCGCACCTCGCTCAGCCAGTGAGCGGCCGCCGGTCTGTATGTGGGATCCGAACCCTCAGTGGGAGCGCCGCCACACTCCCAAGCGGTGCACTGTAGCAGTGCGCCACCGGGCTGGCCCAGAAAGACTGGCTTTTTTTTTTTTTTTTTTTAAAAAGATGACCGGTAAGGGGATCTTAACCCTTGACTTGGTGTTGTCAGCACCACGCTCAGCCAGTGAGCGAACCGGCCATCCCTATATGGGATCCGAACCCGGGGCCTTGGTGTTATCAGCACCGCACTCTACCGAGTGAGCCACGGGCCGGCCCAAGACTGGCTTTTTAAGTTTAAAAAATTTAAAGAAATTTATTTAAAATTTTAAAAATAATCTGAAAATTTTCTAAGCCGTTTTAAAATTAGATTTTTTTCAGATTAAAGATGTATTTTATTTATTTGTTTGTTTGTTTGTTTGTTTGTTTATTTATTTTTAAACATGACCAGTGAGGGATCTTAACCCTTGACTTCGTCTTGTCAGCACCACACTCTCCCAAGTGAGCCATGGGCCAGCCCCAGATTAAAGATTTAAATGTAAGATCCAAAACTATGGAAGTACTAGAAAAGAAACATAGGGGAAATGCTTCAAGACATTGGTCTGGGCAAAGACTTTATGTAGAAGAACTCAAAAGTACAAGCAACAAAAGCAAAAATAGAGGCCGGCCCGAGGCTCACTCGGGAGAGTGCAGTGCTGATAACACCAAGGCCACGGGTTCGGATCCTATATAG
>NW_007832559.1:0-763 GCF_000696425.1 Galeopterus variegatus
TTGAATGTACATTAAGGATGTAATATACATGAACCTATTTAAATCCTTTGTGAACACACTATGTCCATACAATTCTTAGAATATGTTCTACATAACCATTCCATTTGTATTAAGATAAAAATATCTACCACTTGGAACAAATGAAATACTATGGTTTTAAAAGCATTTTAATAACATGGCAATGACATTTTATGGTTTTAAAATCATTTTAGTGACATATTAAGTGACATTTATGTCCTTAACGTTTTCAAATAAAATAAATCCCCATGGTTTAAAAATTATCAAATACGTTTTTCTATGAAGGCTGTTCTTAACGTATTCTCCCTTTTTAAAATTCTTTGGGGTTCTTTTCTTGATGCTCACTGTAAAAAAAAATAAAAATAAAAATATACTAAAACATATAAAAAGTGAAATCTTCCATAATCTCATCCCTTAGAGATGAACACTTAAAATTTTTGAGTGGGGCCGAGCCTGTGGCGCACTCAGGAGAGTGCGGCGCTGGGAACGCAGCAGCGCTCCCGCCGCAAGTTCGGATCCTATATAGGGATGGCCGGTGCGCTCACTGGCTGAGCGCCGTGCGGCTGATCTCAAAAAAAAGACAAAAAAAATTTTTGAGTGTGTTCCTCCAGATCTACTTTCTTGCAGATGCCAAATATATTACTGCATATTAGTGGGTGGGTAAAAGCAAGGACTAGAGCTTTATTTTTGTAATGTTTTACTTCAGAGCCCAAATTCTAAGACAGTTCCCATGGGGGGGAAAAAA
>NW_007832560.1:0-763 GCF_000696425.1 Galeopterus variegatus
GCATGCCCTTTACCACAAATTGTGATTATGCCCCCTGTCTCCCACCCAATTATCCCCCCAATTATCCCCGACTTCCCTCCCCATCCCCCTTTCTCCACTCCACTTAGTAACAAAGTATATTGTATTTTGAAAGTCGCTAAGGGAAAAGGTCTTAAGTTTTCTCACCACAAAAAATGGTAAGTTTGTAAAGTAATGCATAGTTAACTAGCTCAATTTAGCCATGACACGATGTACATGTATTTTAAAACATCGTGTTGTACATAATAAGGAGATACAATTTTTATTTGTCAATTTAAAAAATAAATAAATTTGAAAACAAACTAAATTGTAAAAACTCTTTACATATTTAGTGATGGTTGGCAATATGAAAATAAGTGGATTTAAAGGGAGGAGACGCCCAGATGTAATTGGTTCTATGTGGGTTACAAGGATTGTTTACTAACGGGGTTCTCTAAAATAAACTTCTCAATTTAAATTGGGAGATGCCCCCATCTTTTGGCTTAATTAAGTATTCTTATTTGGCCTACACATTAAAAATAATGTCCATCCGTAAGGAAAATTTACCCTGGACCTTCCTTAAAATTAGGATTATTCAGACAAGAAAGATATGCTGTTGTGTAATCCCGCCACCTTTAAAAAAATAACATTTTCTATATTTGCTCAGATTACTTAACAGTAGCAAAGTTAAAAGGGTTCAGTTGTTTCACTTTGGCAAACCAGAAAAAGGGATGAGATTAGGATACGGACTGATGGTTCAGAGCTT
>NW_007832561.1:0-763 GCF_000696425.1 Galeopterus variegatus
CCTCTCAGCATTGCTACATTAGAGAAATTATTTTATTGGTCCAATTACTTATGGCTTTACTCTCCTCTACAGCTGAATTCCTCAAATGTTAAATGCACCTAGTTTCTTGGAAAAGAATTCCTGCTAAAATATTGATATGCATTAGCAGGTCTTTTCATAATTATGAAGAACTTCCAGTAATGTTATTCTACATTGACTCAAACCAGCTTCTAAAATTCCCTCAGATCATAGCATAGCATTGCACTGGCATAGTCAGGCCAAGGCTAATCAAGCCACTACACATGGTATCATCATTGAATATTAATAAGATTTGTGCACCCAATAATATTTTGTGTCACATCAGCCTAGAATAGAATATATTCTGCCATCAAATACAGCTCCACTGAGGTGAAATTCAAAGTTTTCTGCAAACCTCCTTTGCTGACCTTAATACCAGTGATTTTGGTAATAAACAACAACCAAATAACATACAAAGTCATATATCTCAGTGTTATTTTACTTTAATTTCCACATACCTTAGCTACTTTCTACCTAAATTCACATTTGTATAATCAGAGTAGTAAATCAAACTTTTACAATTGTCACATGACAGGCATCTTTTCCCCATCATACCAAGGTTTCATCCCTGATTGTGGCCTCAAAGAGTTCAGAAGCTCTGGTGATCTGAATTCTCCACCCTAGATGATACATTGCTAGTATTTCTCTCAGTCTATTTAAAAATTCATCATAATGGTCATATAGCCTACAAAACACAAATTAATGG
>NW_007832562.1:0-763 GCF_000696425.1 Galeopterus variegatus
AACATTTTCTGACACTAATGGAATTAAGCTAGAAATGGGTAAGAAAAATAACTAGAAAACAGCATTGACTCGGGACATAGACTGTATTTTTAAATAACTCAAAAGCCAAAGAAGATATTACAAAGGGAATTAGAAAATAGTTTGAATAGGGGCTGGCCCGGTGACGCACTGGATAAGTGCGCCGCTTGGGAAGCGCGGCGGCACTCCCGCCCGAGGGTTCGGATCCCACATACAGACCGGTTCCCGCTCACTGGCTGAGCGAGGCGTGGGAGCAGCACCGAGGGTTGCGATCCCGTTGCCGGTCCCCGGTCCAGTACGGGGGCAACACTGAGGGTTGCGATCCATTGCCGGACACGGAAAAAGACCAAAAAAAAGAAAATAGTTTGAATAAAATAATAATGAAAATACTACACCTCAATATTTGTAAGATTAGGATAAAGCCATGCTTAGAAAAAAATATTTACCCTTTTTAAAATATATGAGAAGAAAAAGAGGCTGAAAATCAACATTTAAGCATCAATCACAAGAAAATGAAAAAAAGAGCAAATAAATGAAAAGAAAGTATAAAAATAAAATGACAGTAAATAAAAGTAGAAATCAATATGACTGTAACAATCACACAGTAGAGAAAGCAATAAAGAAAAAAGATGGTTGTCTGAAAAGACTGACATAACTGATAAATCCTTGGCAATACTAATCATTAAAAAAACATATCAACAATAAAAAATGAGACATTATTACAAATCATATAGTTGTTTAGAAG
>NW_007832563.1:0-763 GCF_000696425.1 Galeopterus variegatus
TCCATCACAGATATTCTGATTGAGTAAACTAGATTCCCTGACTTTATGGAGCTTACATTGTGTTTACCAAACACTCATCTAGTATTACAAATTGAGACAAATGTTATGAATGAAAGGAACAGGGTACAGTGGCAGAGAATAACAGGGCACGTAGGCAGGTTGTAGCTGTTATAGGTTCATTGATGCACGGGGGAAAAAAAAGGAAGCTGTGCCTCTGTGGTGCAGCAACGAATTGTCTTACACGGTAGTGCCTAGACTCTTGAGAACTCAAGTGTTCTTCTGCTGGAGCATAATAGTAAAGGCTGCAAGCCTGTGACTTATTTTTTTCTTATGGCCTGGTGGGAACCTGATGCTGTGCCAGTTGCATTGAGGATTGGATTTCAGGTGCTACACCAGTATGAGAAACTATGGAAACAGTCAGGAGTTTGGTTTATATTCTTATTTTGTATCTCTCATATGTCTTTTAAACTGTTTGTTTCCCCTTTAGGTGGTATAGTAATTAGGGTACAGGCTAAACTGCTGTGACAGAGAGACCTAAACGTTCACTCTTAAATCAAAATAGAAATTGATTTCTCCACTGTATAACAATTAAGAAGTAAGTTGTCCAGCGCTGTGGGGCAACTATGCCATTCCCAACACTTAGCATCCATCTCCAGGTTTAAGGTAGCTGTCCTACTACTCTCTGTCTACTTTGCCCCAGAAGAAATGGGAGAATCCAGGGAAGGTTCCTTTTATCCTTTAGGGTCATAGTCTGAAAGTGTCA
>NW_007832564.1:0-763 GCF_000696425.1 Galeopterus variegatus
AATTGATGGAACAAGTAGACAGAAAACCTGTAACACTACAGAACACTTAAACAACACTGTTAACCAACTTGACCTATTAACATTTTTAGAGCATTCCATACATACACAGCAGAAAATACTGCTCAAATGCACAGGAATGTTCACTACGATAGACCATAAATGACAATGTCTTGATAAATTTAAAAGTATTGAAGTCATACAAAATAACTTCCAATAATTTATAACTGGGTGTCCTTCTTAATTATAAGAATGCTTATTGTTAGTCATTTATACATTGATTTAGTTTCTTGAGCTTAGCTGCAAGAAATAACACACTCTTGCCAGCCAAATTTGAGTAATTCTGTTTCTTTTTCTTTTGATGAGAAGGCAATGGGGGTGGGTGGGAAGTGGGTGAGTGGTGGTAGTTTGCTCTTAAAAATCAAGTTTGTTCTTTCAGTTTATATAAATGACACTTGTTTGTTATAGAATGTTGTACTTTTCTGACTCTCTCTCTTTCCCCACATTTTGGAAGCACTTTTTGCTGTGGAGCACCCATTACAAGTGATTCACATAGGGCTAACTCCAGACACACACTTCCCCCTACTCCCCCACTATTAGCAACAGAGGTGGGTATGTGCCCATTAGATCAAGGATGGGCATATGACCTACACAAGGCCAATCACAAACTGCAAGTGCTGGCCAGTTAGCTCAGTTGGTTAGAGGGTAGCGTTGACAGCACTAAGATGAATGGTTTAGATCCCTGTGCAGGCCAGCTGCCAAAAAA
>NW_007832565.1:0-763 GCF_000696425.1 Galeopterus variegatus
AATGGCCGGTGCGCTCACTGGCTGAGTGCGGTGCAGGCGACACCAAGCCAAGGGTTGTGATTCCCTTACCGGTCACAAAAAAGTCAAAAAAAAAAAAATCCAACCAGGATCTTTTGTCTCAAAGTCCTGAAGCCTGGAAGTATGAAATAAAGGTGTCAGCACAGCCATGCTCCCTCTAAAACCTGTTTGGGAGGATCTTTGTTTGACTCTTCTAGCTTCTGGCATTGCCGGCAATCCTTGGCATACTTTGGCTTGTAGATGCCACCCTCCTATCTCACCACGTGGTGCTTCCATCACCACATGGCGTTCTTCTCTCATGTGTCTATCGCCTCTTCTTATAAGGACACCAGTCGTATTGGATTAAGTACCCGCAGTACTCCAGTATGATCTCATCTTAATTTAATTAATGCAATGACCCTATTTCCAAATTAGATCACATTCTGAGACACTGGAGATTAATTAGGGCTTCCACATATATTTTGGGAGGACACAATTCAACCCACAGCAATGCCACACTCGTCTGGTGACTCCCTCACCCATGGCTGGGTCTGGCTATGCTATGTTGCTCCCTCTCCATGCATTTCTGTCTTCTTAAGATATTCAGTTTATCTCATCCAACTGCTTTTTGCTATTCTTTAGTAGTAGCTCTTTTGCCTTGAAAAATTGGTGTATTCTGGAAGTTTAACCTCTAGAGGGCAGCACAAAGAAGAACCCAATAGTTTTAAAATAGAAACTTGTGCAAATCTGCAGCACATCAACAATC
>NW_007832566.1:0-763 GCF_000696425.1 Galeopterus variegatus
CACTCCCCATTAACTCCTCCCTCAAATGCTCCTTCCAAAGCACAACTTAACCTTTATGCATATCCAAAGATAGAAAACCTCTTCTCACAACTTATTTCATTTTTATATATCTCCAATTGATCAAGAGATCATATTTATATGGCACACATATCTACCTCTCTAAAATTTCCACAAATCCACCTTTGCTATGGTTTTTGTACTAGCATAGGGAGCCTAACCTCTCCCTAAATTGTGAACTTCTTGATGGCCAAGATAATCCATTTTTCTTACCTCTAAATATCTCATGCCTGGCAAATGGTGCATATCCAACATGCAATTGTGAATAAATAAATTTTAATCATATCTGTGAATAAATAAATGTTAATCATATTATACTCCATAAATATATGCAATTATCATATATCGATAAAAAAAATAAAAAGAAAAAAAGAAATAGAGAGTAGAATACTGGTTACCAGAAGCAGAGAAAAGGAGAGGAGTCAGGGGGTGGGAAAACGTTGGTAGACTGGTCCAAAGTTACAAAGTTACAGTTAGATAGGAAGAATAAATTCTGGTGCTCTGGGTGATAGTAACTTATAATATCGTATATTTCAAGATAGCCAGAAAAGAGGATCTTGACTGTTGTAACAACAAAGAAATGATAAATATTTAGCTGGTGATTGTATCATTATACAATATATGCATATCCTTGAAAAAACAAATTGTACCCCATAAGCATGTATAATAGAAAAGAAAAAAATATTAATAGAGTGGGTACTGAAAA
>NW_007832567.1:0-763 GCF_000696425.1 Galeopterus variegatus
AATTTGTAAGAATGAATATGCTAATAATAAATAAAAAAATTAAAAAGGTACAAGAGTACTTAAGATTTAGTTTGTTGATATATATTTTCTAAGGAAGCATTTTCTTATTTATTTTTGTTGTTGAGTAACTGATATTCTTTAGCTTATTAGTAAATAATTAACTTTAAACATAATTCATTCATTTATCCATTAAATGGTTGCAATAAGCAAGTTAGACATGTTATTTTTATACCTTATTTTCATTGAATTGAACTTTAATATTTAGTATAAGGACTGTGAAATATTTGCCTTAAATGGGGAGCATAAAATCAAGTATTTACCTTATTCAAAATGTTATTCAGGCACACCCATATAAATTAGATATATTTAGAAAAAAAAATATTTTTGAGAAATGCAATATTATACTAAAACATTGATTGGTTCTGATATAAATGTAGCTAAATTATGATTTTCTACAGGAAATAATAAAAAGTTGTTAACAAAATGGAAAAAAAAAAGTCCTATTCTGCAACCTAAATTTTTAGTAAGGCTGAGAGTTAGGTATCACCTGCAGACACAAAAATAAATGTGTGTTCATTTTCCTGTAGACATGCATACCATTTTGGAAACATTCTATGCTTTCCACTATGTCACAAAGTTTGGAAGCCTGTGAACTACATTTCCTAGAATTCATTGTTGTTTCTGTTTTACTGTAATTTTCATAATGAGAGTCCTGCATGAAAAATATGGAAGGCAGAGCAGAATTTTCCCATAGACAGAGAAA
>NW_007832568.1:0-763 GCF_000696425.1 Galeopterus variegatus
ACAGAAATAATGTTATGTTTTGAAGAGTGTTACAATACTAAGTGGTTACATGTAAATTGTTGTTTGCAGAAGGCAAATAAATAGAGTAAAATTGATATCAAAATGTTTCTACTGGCACAGTTGATCTCTGGACATTCAAGTAAATTATTTTAATGTTCAGATAGAACATTAGAACATTAGGAACTATTAGAATTATATTCTTTCCTCCATGTTCCGATTTAAATTCTATCATATGATTTATTTTTCTTAGAAAATTTTCTTCTTTGGAAGTTATGGTATACAGTATTTTATTTTTGCTTATTTTTATATTATCTCTCTTCATATCATAAGGTATGATATAAAACCTCCATTTTATTTCAAATTCTATGGGAAAAGCACTTAATATTGTTGTAAATATCCTGCCCTAGAATTTCTTCTGCCTACGTACTTTCTCATTTAAGACATGTTATCAAACTGCACTTGCTGCGTCTTTAACAGTGGTGTCTCCTTTTTATCCACCACTCTACTGTCCATGGAGTCATATGAATACTGAATGCAAGACTGTGATATAGAAACAGAAAGCATTTCAACTCTTGAAACCTTTGGTTGGATTAATGGTGATGGTGGCAAGAAGGCCATATGGGTGAGAAAAAACAGAGAGCACATGTAGAGACTCAGTTTTGCAAAAGACAATTTTTTTTTAACTTGTCCATATGTGTCTCCGAAACCTATAGCTTTGGTGAGAAGGTTTGCAAAGAGCAATGATAGCACATAATTTATGGAT
>NW_007832569.1:0-763 GCF_000696425.1 Galeopterus variegatus
ACTGTCACCATCAGCAGATGGACTTACTTTTAAGCCTCAGAAACTGTAAGCAATAGAGTTCACTTTCTTTATAAATAACCTAGTTTCAAGTATTTTGTTATAAGCAACAGAAACAGACTAATATGCTACAGCTCACAGGACTATAAAAACAAGAACAGTCCAATACCCAAAATAGTAGATGGAAAGAAATAATTAAGATCAGACCAGAACTAAATGAAATAGAGATACAAAAATGACACAAAAGATCAATAAAATGAAATGTTGTTTTTTTGAGAAGACAAACAATATAGACAAACCATTAGCTAGGCTAACTAAAAAGAAGAGAGAAGACCCAAATAACAAAAAATATCAAAAATATGAAATGAAAAAGGAGAAAACTGATACCACACAAATACAGTCATTAGAGAATATTATAAACAACTATATGTCAACAAATTTGAAAACCTGGAGGAAATGGATAAATTTCTGAATGCATAAAAACTACCAAGACTGAATCAAGAAGAATTAGAAAACCTGAACAGACCGATAACGAACAATGAGATTGAAACAGTAATTAGCAGTCTCCCAACAAAGAAAAGCCCAGATCCAGATAGCTTCATGGCTGAATTCTACCAAACATTTGAAAAGAAATTAATACCAATTCTCTTCAAACTATTACAAAAATTGAAATGGAGGCCATTCTCCCAAACTCATTCTATGAGACCAACATCACCCTGATACCAAAACTAGACAGAGACACAACAACAAAAACCATCAAACTACA
>NW_007832570.1:0-763 GCF_000696425.1 Galeopterus variegatus
TTTTAATACATGTATACAATGTGTAATGATCAAATCAGGGTAGTTAGCAAATTCATCATTGCAAAAATTTATCATTTCTTTGTGGTGAGAACATTTGAGCTCCTCTCTTCTGGCCATTTGTACTCATAAAATAAATTATTGTTAATTATAGATGCCCAATACTACTGTACACCACTAGAACTTACTATTTTTACTATCTAGCTGCAATTTTGTGTCCATTAACCAACCTTTCACTCCTCCCCATCCCCCTTCCCAGATGCAATTTAGCATGATATCAAGTGAGGTGGGCATGTGATATTCTGTGGAATGTCAAAATGATCAATATCTCTGGGGTCTAGAATATGACAGAGCAGGAGAGTTGACATAGCTCTGAGATAAGAGAGTGAAATGTACTATTGTCCCTGTCATGTGGAAGCAGAAGACTTGTGGTGATCCTCAAGAATTTGTTTGAAGGGGAAAAATTAAAAGATCAATAGCTGTGTACATATGCCAGATATTTGTGTTGACTTGCTCAAGTTATCACATCTAGAACAACAGTTGCAATTGGCATGGCTTGATTAAGTTTACAAAATCCATTATCATTACCCACGATGAATACATCTTCTGCACAGACCAAACAGGCAAGTTAAATGGGAATGTTAGTAATCAGCAAAGCTGCATCTTTTAAGTCTTTGGTGGTAGCATTACCCTTGGCAGTCCTCCCAGGGATGTGGAAAAAATTGCTTTTAGTTTACTATCTGGGGTGGGGGTGCTTCAAAGGGCT
>NW_007832571.1:0-763 GCF_000696425.1 Galeopterus variegatus
GAAGAGGCTCAAATCAGGGACTTTCGCTTAAATTGTTGGGATTTGAGATTTTTCTTTCCTGATAATCATAAATAAGGGAATATAAAGCCCTGGGAGTTGCTGGCTCCTATCTTAGGATACTGTACAGAAGGAGCTGAGAAATGAAACTGAGGCCCTGGATATATCATTTGAGTCCCAGTTAAAGCCTCTTCTGGGGTCAAATTTATCTCTGGACTATTCACTTGTGTAAGCCAATAAATACCATTTTTTGATTAAGCCAAATTAGGTTATATGTTGCTTAAAACCAAAAGAATGCTAATCAATTTGAGTAGCTACAGTGAAGACCATTGGAAAGCCCTGAAGAACACAGTACTAGATTTTCAAATCAAAACAACTTACATTAACTTAGGCCCAATGTTTTTTCTATCTTGATAACTAGTGATAGTACTACTAAGTAGGCTAAGATAAATATCTTCACCTCAGAGTTTTTGACCTTGTTGGGAAGAAATAAGATAAGAATGCTGCAAGTTGAATGACTTTAAAACAAAAGAAAAATATTTCAAGATAAAATATATATGGTTGTATGCAATCACTTATATAGGAACAGCAAAGAAAAATACTGCCACTAAGTTCAAAAGAGGGAGAGATCAACATAAACTGGGCAGTCAATCAGCTAGGAGGAATTTAGAACCCAAGAGGAGGGATTAGGCAGACCTCATGAAGCGTAGTAAAGTGGAAAAGAAACAGGTAACTACTAGATGTGTTGATGAAACAGTCAGCTACT
>NW_007832572.1:0-763 GCF_000696425.1 Galeopterus variegatus
TTTGAGTTCCTTGTGTATTCGGGGTATTAATCCCTCATTGGATGAAGTGAGTTTGAAAATATTTTCTCCTCTTTGCTCTATTGATTGTTTCTTCTGCTGGGCAGAAGCTTTTTAGTTTGATATAATCATATTTGTTTATTTTTACTTTTGTTACCTGTGCTTTTGATATCGTCTCCATAAAATTTTTGCCAGGCCAATTCTTGGAGTGTTTCACCTATGTTTTCTACTAGTAGTTTTAAAGTTTCAGCTCTTACATTTAAGTCTTTAGCCCATTTTGAGTTGACTTCTGTATATAGTGATAGGTAGGGGTCTAGTTTCTTTCTTCTGCATTTGGATATCTAGTTTTCCCAGCACCATTTATTGAAGAGGCTGTCCTTTCCCTAATGTATGTTCTCGGTGCCTTTATCAAAGATCAGTTGGCTGAAGATACATGAATTTATTTCTGGGTTTTCTATTCTATTCTAGTGGTTAATATGTTTGTTTTTATGCCAGTATCATGCTGTTTTGATTACTATAGCTTTTTAGTATATTTCAAAGTCGGGTGGTGTTATTAGGCTTAGTCTTCTTCATGCAGACACCTGGATCTCATGAAAAAGCCCCTTGAACATTGTTCATGTGCAGAAGTTATAGGCCATCATTCCTCCCAACTTAGCCTAGATGTTTTTGACTCAAAGGCCTCTGGTGTTCACTTATCAAGAACCTGGACTTAGCCCTGCTCTTTCTTTGGATTATTCATGCTCACAGTCATTCACAAAGGGCATAG
>NW_007832573.1:0-763 GCF_000696425.1 Galeopterus variegatus
AGGGAGTGTTATGTGTCAGCTCCCCCAACCCTGGAACGCTGAGGACCTCTGCATTCTCAGAGACCAAGGACCACCTCCTTCACGCAGTGTTCCCAAACCGCTCCAGCCTATGTGGGTCTGTCCCTTCCTCGACTTAATGCACAGACACTGATTACCTGGGTAGCATGTGTCGGGGCTGTGCTCAGCTCCAGGAATGTAAGATGAATACCACCAGCCTACTGTACCCCCAGGGCTACTGTGGGGTGGGAGGATGAAGTCCTATAAAAACGGGGATATAAGGGAAGCTGGCCTCTGGGGGAAGTCACTCGAGGCGCTCATGGTTGAGCAGGGATGCAGGGAGGGAGAGGGTGGAGCAGAGGCGGGGCCCTGGGCCTTACCCTGGGGGCTTCAAGATTGCCTGTTACCTACCAGGAGGCCACTGGAGGCTTTTGAGCAGGTCGGTATATCTTGGGAAGATCGTGTGGCAGCAATGTGTGGTTGGAATATACAAGTACAGGCCTGGAGACAGGTAACATTTAGAGGAAATGAATCCCATGCCAGCAATCAGGACCCCAGCTATAACCATAGCAATGGGGATGGAAAGGAGAGGACTGATTTGGGAGCCACTGAGGAGGTGGGCCCAAACAACAGTCAGTGACAGCAGTGTCGTGGCGGGAACAGGCTCTGTCTTGGGTGAATCTCTGAAATGCACCCTCTCCACCACTGTGGCCCTTCAGAGGGAGAGTGGGTTAAACAGAGGAAGGCAAAGGCTTTGGATCTGGAT
>NW_007832574.1:0-763 GCF_000696425.1 Galeopterus variegatus
GTTCATTTTCCAGCACATGAGCAGGATGGATTGCAGGGGCTGGTGTAAAAGCTCTTCTGACTCTGGGCACAGAAAGATGGTGGGCTGCAGCAGGCCAGCTGCACAGAGGTGTCAGGCACTAAAAGAATGCTCAGCAGGCTGTGCCCGTAACATGGGGCCAGGGTTCCAGCCCACAGAGCAGATTGTCAGCAGTACCAAGACAGTGTCAAAGAAGGAGGGGTGACGATAAGACATCCCAAGGGAAACGTGTGGTGGGCAGGCAGAGAGCAGGATGTGGCATGTGAGCATGTGAGTGCAGGGGGTGGACACCCCTCGCCCACGGGACTGCTCTTAGGGCAGAGCAGGCACCACAAATTTATATACTTCCTGTAGAGATCCCATTAAGAAGGTATCAAGATGCCAGGCCTTCTAAAAACAGTCTGGAAAAAAACAGCAGTGACAATGAAGACGACGATGAAGATTGTCACTGTTTGTAAATGCTCACCAACCCAGTGGCTCACTCGGGAGAGTGCGCAGCTGGGAGCGCCGTGGCCGCGGGTTCGGATCCTATATAGGGATGGCCGGTGCACTCACTGGCTGAGCGCAGTGCAGACGACACCACACCAAGGGTTGTGATCCCCTTACCGGTCACAAAAAATAAATAAATAAATAAATAAAATAAATAAATGCTCACAAGGTAACACACACTGTGATAGGCATTTTAGACACACCGTCAAAGGTGTTATGAATCGGGGTTCTGAAGACAGGCTGCCTGGAAGGGAAG
>NW_007832575.1:0-763 GCF_000696425.1 Galeopterus variegatus
TTCTGTGTCAAGAAATGAATCCTCTGTCCACGCCCTCACCCCTACCCCTCCACATCAATTCGAATGGAGAGCTTATTATCCCTCAAAAGAACTTATTCATGTAAGAAGAGTTGAAGAGCCACATGGACATTCCTGAAGATTTCAGCAGGGAGGTATGTATTCATAGGTAGGGCTTTACTCTGCACACTCCACAGCAAGTAGTCCCATCTCTTTGGTCATCTCGTTCTTCCCAAAGTCTCCTTAGGCCATCACGGTGCTAGGGGTATGTCCTTATGCTGTGCCCAGCTTCAGGACTCCTTTCCTTCCTACTGTATCCTAATTTCTCCTGGGAAACTGGGGTTCTACCCCGCTAAGCAGATTGGACTCTTACTCTTTTTCCTGACCTAGGGAACTCACTTTCTGCCTCAAGACTCATCAAGACATTGTCCTGAGGAGAAGGTCAGTGCTCTATTTCAGAGGAACTCTGATAAATAAAAAGACTTCATCTCCTTAAGCTTAACACACTGCTCATTTTTAGAGTGGGCTGGGAGAGAAGGCATATTTGGCTGGGAGAGAAGGCGTATTCTGGTACTTTATTTTCTCCTGCCCTTCTGGACATCATTACAAGAGTTGATGTTTGGCCCCTGCTGTCCCTTGCACAACCTCCACTGTCTCCAGCCCTAGGACTCAGAGTATGTGGGGGTTGTATAATTTTTCCCCCCAAGGAATCCCAACTTCTTATTTCCTGCCCTCTTTGCCTTTATACATTAAAATTTGAAATGGT
>NW_007832576.1:0-763 GCF_000696425.1 Galeopterus variegatus
ACATATGTTAAAGATTTTATTTGATGCATTAATAAATGAGAGAACCAGTACAATATTGTAATTAGTTCAAAGGAGAATTCAGAGAAATGCTGAGATGAATTTACAAATAGAAATAAAAATGGTCAGTATTGACAGGGCCATAATCATCGCATTCCTCTGGTCACAATTTACCTTAATATAGACAAGAATCATTTGCATTACATCAGTTCTCTATAAGTTTCACAAGTTTTTTGAAACAAATTACATAAAGAACAATGCTTCCAAAGGGTACAAATAAAAAAAAGTTAGCTATCTATTGAGAAATAAAAAGTAAATCTTAAATAAACAGTAAAATTAACCAAGTAAAAATCAAATGGAAAATCTCTCTTTCTGCCTTTGGTCCATTGCTGTAATTTAGTAGCAGATACATCTTACAGAAAGTGGGAGCTGGTCATTTAGCTCAGTTGGTTAGAGTGTGGGGCTCATAACACCAAGGTTCAGGGTTCAATTCCTGCATCTGCCAGCTGCCACACACTCACACACAAAAAAGTGTTCAGAGTTACCTAAATTGTACGATCTGCTGTTTTCTAGGTCACCTCTGTCACTCAGGGATGCTGGTGCTAACTTTATTGTCTCCATAAGAAAGATATAGTTAGGAAGATGCTTTTTTCCCAAAGAGGCAAAAACACATCATCATAAAATTAAATATAAATTTCTCCATTTGAGAGTTATTTGAGCAGCATAGAGTAATGAATAAGAAACCAGGTTAGGAATCAAAGGCCTG
>NW_007832577.1:0-763 GCF_000696425.1 Galeopterus variegatus
GCTTGATCTAGCCTGTTGTTTAACCTCTCAGTTACATTTTTTATTTCATTGAATAAGATTTCATTGAATTAGTTCCAAGATTTCTTCCTGGCTCTTTTTTTCTATCTATGTCTTTGTTAAATTTCTCCTTAAGCTCCTGAATTATTTTTCTTATTTTGTTGTGTTGCTTTGTGTATTTTCTCGCATTTTATTGGGCTTTCTTAAGATTATTATTTGGAATTCTTTTTCAGGCATTTCCTTTTGGGGGGTTTGGTGCTGAAGAATTATTGTATTCCTTTGCAGATGTCATATCCCCCCTACCCCACCCCCTTTTTAAAATGTTTCTTGTATCCCTGTGTTGATGTCTGGGCATCTGGTGGAATGATTGCTTCTTTTAATAATCTGGAGTAGCTTTTGAAGTGAGAGACTCCTTCCTGTAGATGTGTTCTATAGTGATGGTTGGGTAGGGAGTTTAGATATGGTTCTGAGTGAGCACAGTAATGTAGTCTCTGCAATTTCTTTGATGGCACTCAATGTTGGAATTCTCTGTGAGTGCCATCATGGCCTAGGTGCTGGTGCGCTTGGCAGCTCCTTGCTGGAGTGGGCACCACTGGGCTGTGTTGCAGTGGTGTGGACAAGGTCTCAAGCTCTTGGGAGAAGCATTGGGGTGCTCTGCTGCTTTTCAGCTAGAGTAGGTGATCCTGAGCAGAATCATTGCTGTTCTGGCCAGGATCCTGTGTTGACAACAGAGGCACCAGGGTGCTCTTCAGCTCCTCAGCTTATG
>NW_007832578.1:0-763 GCF_000696425.1 Galeopterus variegatus
GAACAGCGACACTGACCTCCTCCTGGGTGTCCAGACAGACAGCCTTTGGCCTTGAACTGTTGTTCTCTGGGTCTCCAGCCTGCCAGCCCACCCTGCAGATTCTACACTTGCCAGCCTCCCTAATTATGTGAACCAATTCCTTAAAATAGATGTATATGTATACATAATATGAATATGTATGTATATGAATCCTGTTGATTCTTTTTCTCTGGAGAACCTTGGCTAATACAGAGGGGAAATATGGGTACTCAGGATGAATCATTTATATCCTTTTCAAAGAGTAAGGATAAGTGACATGATCTGATTTACATTTTAAAAGGTCATCTGGCTGCAGCGGAATAATCAGACTCAAGATATATTTTGGCAATGGATTGGATGCACAGAATAAGGGAGCCTTCAAGGTTTCTAGCTCATGCAACTAAGTGAATAATACTGTCATTTACATATTACATGGAAGCTGAGGGAGAAAGAGGTGGGGCAATGGGGATCATGAGTTCAGTAGTTCAGTTTGGAACATGTTAGTTTTGAGATGCCCATGAGGATGTCAGAAAGGTAGTTGGATACACAGGTCTGGAGCCAAGAGGTACAGTAAGGGTTTGAAATATACTCAGCACCTGCCAGACCCAGAAATATATATGCTACTTTGCTTTTGAAGCTGTTGATGAAAGTCTTGCAGAAAGTTCACAGAAGGTCTTTGAGTACAAGTGAGGGATTCAAAGACAAAATCTAGAAAAAAGGTTGTATCAGTGGTTCCCAAACTTTC
>NW_007832579.1:0-763 GCF_000696425.1 Galeopterus variegatus
AATGGTCTGGTTACCACTATAGGAATTCCACTTTACAGCATATAGACCACAATGACTGTGTTAGGCACTGGAAAGGATGGTGCCTATATCCACAGGGCTCAATCTGCTATTAATTGAGATTGTCCTCAAAGATGATAACTCAGTAATTCACATGTCTGTCACCGTGGCTTGAAAAACTCAAACAGCTTGGAGATAGAACAGCTGGGGCTCCTCAGGCATCTTCTTGTGTCTTTATGGTCTCCCAGAATGGCAACTTCAGGGTAGCTAGAATTCTTACAGGACAGCTCAGAGTTCTATATTTTTGTGTAGAGGAAGACAGAGAGACAGACAGATGGGGGTGTGTATATGGGGGGGGGAGAGAGAGAGAGAGAGAGGACTATGAAGACACATAGTATCATTTCCACTTTACACTGTTGATTGAGACAATCACAACCTCCTCCTAGTTTTTTGTGCTTTTTTAATTAAGTTTTTTTGTTAGATATTTGTAGAATTACATGCAGCTGTAAGAAATAATACTGAGAAATAACTTGTACACTTTGCCCAGTGTTTCTCAGTGGTAACATTTTGCAAAGCTATAGTATAATACTACCATCAGCAGAGTATGAGACTTCCAATTTCTCCACACCCTTGCCAACGCTTTTTATTATTTTTATTACATGACTTTTTGATGGCAGTCATCCTATTGATGTGAAGTATCTCATCGTGGTTTTTATTTGCATTACTCTGATGGCTAATAATATTGAACATATTTCTTGGGCTTATT
>NW_007832580.1:0-762 GCF_000696425.1 Galeopterus variegatus
AACAAGTTGCTTCATTTTGATCCACCCAAAATAAATCCAGTGAACTATTCCAATTCTGGAGGAAAAAAAATGGCTACATGGACTCTTAGGAGATTTTAAAGGATAATTTTGACTACATGTGATTTTGTATGTGACGAGACTTCATAGTATTCTTTTAACATCTTGATAGATTTTGAAATGTATTTGGCGATTAATCCATCTAGAGTTTCTGCCTATTGAGCCAATATTGGCAATTCATATTTTTAACAAATCTTTCATTTCATCTAGATTTTCAAAAGTACTGGCTTAACGTTGTACCTAGCTTTCTCCCAATATTTAAATTTTAATTTATATCTTTTTAAAATTTCTGATGTTGTTCATATAATATATAACCTTTCATCACACCAGCTTGAGTTTTACCTATTTTATTGGTCTTTTCAAATAACCAGATTTTTTTTTTATCGATCAAGTTTTCTGTTTTTGTTGTTTCTTTTCATCTTTTTTGTGGCTATTCATTACTCCTGTTGACTTTACTCTTCTTTTTCAAGTTTTTCTTGATAGCCAGCCTTGACCATTTGCTATACTTCTGGCCAATGAGAATGACTTTATTTGGACAGGGGTGAGAGCATTCGCTTTCTTGATAAGATGGGATGAACGAAGGGATGCTTCTTTTCAAGTTCTCCTTCTTTCTGCTTGGGATATGGAGCAATGTTTGGAGACCCAACAGATGTCTTGAGAGAGAAGGCAAAGACAAGCAGGAGTGCAAAGCCATTGGGCCTGACA
>NW_007832581.1:0-762 GCF_000696425.1 Galeopterus variegatus
GCCTGAGAGTCCTGTGAAAATTGGCTATACAAATTGGGTCATTCTTGTATATCCAAACTAAATCAGAGTGGAAGGGCAAGGGGGAAAAAGCACTCAGGGCACACAACACTCACTCCAAGAATTTCCTGCAAGCCCAGCTGCTGAGACAGCCTGTTATAACTTTAAGACCAGTTTTATCTAGTAGCTACTGAAATAAACTGCTGTGACTCTAAGACTAGTTTTGCCTGCTGCCATTACTCACCAATCAGAGCTTGCCAACTCCCCAAAACTTCACTAGTGCTAATGAGCTTTCTTTCAAAACAATATATAGCATTTCTTTCTCTAATAAAACACCCAACCCTTTCTTTGTTCTTTGGATACAGCAGAGACCACCCTGGTGTGTGTTTATACCCTGAATTTCAATTCTGTGATTCCCAAAACATTTTGTTTAGAGATTCGTCTCTATATTTTATTTGATTCTGACAGAAGAATTCTTAGAGGGAGTGACATCGGAATTAAGTGGACCTTTCAGAATCAAGGCAGGTAAACTTAGAGAAATAAATCAAAATTGGGATTTTAAACAGGGGATAAAAGGCATTTCAAGAATTAATTAGTGAGCATAAGTATTCACCAAACCTGCATGCCAGGCATGTTGAGGGCTGCTTAGTATATACAAGCATGTGTATATTTACAAGAACACTACCAGTCTAGGGTAGGAGATAAAAAATATAAGCAGATACATACCACCCCGAGTAGTGCAGGAAATATGGGACCTGGAAACTG
>NW_007832582.1:0-762 GCF_000696425.1 Galeopterus variegatus
AGTTGAATATCAATACCTGTGTACAATGTGTGGTGATCAAACCAGGATAATTAGCATGTTCATCATTACATAATGCAATCATTCCTTGTACCATTAACCAATTTCTTGCTAACCCTCTCCACCACCCCTTTCCCACCTCTGATAATTGCAGTTCTGTTCTCTCCTTCTGAATGTTCAACATATTATTGTAATTTTTCTTTCTTTTCTTTACTTTTCTTCCTTCCCTTTTTCCTCCCTCCCTCCCTTCCTTCCTTCCTTCCTTCCTTTCTTGTCTTTCTTTCCTATTTACTTTATTTCGTAGCTCCCGCTTATGAGTGAGGGCATGTGGTATTTCTCTTTCTGTGCCTGGCTTGTTTCACTTAACATAATTTTTTCCCAATCTCCATGGTTCTGCAAATGGCAGAATTTCACTCTTTTTATGACAGAGTAGTATTCCATTGTGTATATATACCACATTTTCCTTATCCACTTATACGATGATGGACATTTCAGTTGGTTCCAACTCTTGGCTATTGTAAATAGAGCTATGATAAACACGAGAGTGCAGGTATCCCTTTGACATGATAATTTCCATTCCTTTGGGTATATATCCAGTGGTGGGAGTGCTGGATCATATGGTAGTTCTCTCTGCAGCTGTTTGAGAAGACTCCATACTGTTTTCCATAATGGATGTACTAATTTACAGTCCCAACAGTACTGAAGAAGAGTTTCCCTTTCTCCATAACCTCACCAGCATTTGTAACTCTCTGTCTTTTTGATAAC
>NW_007832583.1:0-762 GCF_000696425.1 Galeopterus variegatus
GGATGGGAGGGTGTCCACGGATAGGAGGGTGCTCATGGATGGGAGGGTGTCCACGGATAGAGGGTGCTCATGGATGGGAGGGTGTCCACGGATTGGAGGGTGTCCACGGATAGGAGGGTGCTCATGGATGGGAGGGTGTCCACGGATAGGAGGGTGCTCATGGATGGGAGGGTGTCCACGGATAGGAGGGTGCTCATGGATGGGAGGGTGTCCACGGATAGGAGGGTGCTCATGGATGGGAGGGTGTCCACGGATAGGAGGGTGCTCATGGATGGGAGGGTTTGGTGGTATGGATGGAATTATATATATATTGGATATATTTTATCTTGAGATTTTTGCATTAAATTTATGTCGTTTTTTCTATTATTATGTTACAATACTTAAATAAACTCTGAGTATGTTCCTATGCCCCCATTGTAAATCCCTGACATAATGAAGCTTAAATCCCTGGCAGAGAGAGAGAGAGAGACAGAGAGAGACGAGAGAGAGAGAGAGAGAGAGAGAGAGAGAGAAACACAAAAATACAAACAAGAGTGGGTGAGTGTCTGGAAAACTGAACACTAACTTTAAATCAGTTTTGGGGGAATTTTGATTAATATTTTTTAGAAAAGATTAGTAGGTTATCTAAACACACAGTTTCAGATCATTACCTTGTAGTGACACTTACTTTCATACACTGACCTAACTGTGGTGTGTATTTAGTACTTGAGGTAATATCCCATGGGCTTTAAGAAATGTATGAGGATTTAAAAAAATAGCGTT
>NW_007832584.1:0-762 GCF_000696425.1 Galeopterus variegatus
TAAGAGCTTTCGTCTCTTCAGACTATCCACGCCTGGAAATGTAGCGATACTGCAAGCTCCCCCTCAGGGAGTGGTCACTACATAGGAGACAACACGCTGAGCGCTCTCTGGGCTGGGGCTTGAACCCCCACAACCACCTTGTACAGTGGAAACCACTACCATCCCATTGCACAGATGGGCACACGGAGGTTTGCAGGAAAAGCAACGTGCCCCGGCTGAGTGACGGTGGGCCATGAATCAGCACCGCACGTCAATCCTCGAGTCTCTTACGGCACTTGCCACCTTCTTTCTACCTGGATGTCAAGCCACTTTTATTCACATTCTCTAACAGACCGAGCTCCCAAAAGGCAAGGATCGGGTCCTCCCTACTTCCAAATTGCCTTCAGCCCCTCACTTAGCACCACGGAAACAGGAGACCCTGAGATTATGCTGATGAATAAATGGATAAAAAACTTGCAAGAGGGAAAGAGACAACTCTGTCACTTCACTTGGATATTTATTGAGCACCTGCTGTGTGTCTCTCCCTCTGCTGGACATGGGGACCCAGGCGAGCCAGCAAGGCACTGGTTTCATGGGCTGTCGTAAGCATGAGCCAGCAGCTGCAGAAAGGAGTCGCGCCTATGCACATGCCCGCAGAGAGCTCCATGCTCTGCACAGAGCTGGGCACTGCGGATGGGATGGGGAACGGCCCCCGCCACCGGGGTGTTTATCCTCTGAGGCAGAAACAGATCCGCAGGAAAGAGAGAAAAGGAAAAAGGAAGG
>NW_007832585.1:0-762 GCF_000696425.1 Galeopterus variegatus
AATAATGATAATTTAAAAAATTACTTCTCTAAAACTATCATTTCTCTTAGAGATCATTTAAATTGTTTCTCACTTATGGTCTCAGACAAACATAAAAGGCCTAATGTCTTTGTGACCGTGAAGAATTTACATATAATTTAAAATATTTTCTCTTTTCTGTCTTTCATATTACTCAAACCAGTTTCACCCATCCACCCATCTACCAATCATTTGTCTGACATCAAGTGTTTACTATTGTTAAGCACTGAGACTAAAATAATAATTAATAATAATAATGATATATAATTTCTTCCCTTAAGATATGTGTATCATTCAAGGTCCTAGCAGGGAAACAAAAGACAATTTAACGAAAGGATGATTTATAAGATGAGGGTGGAGTTGAAGAATTAAGAAGGGATGTTGAGGTATCCAAGGACTGACAAGTGTGGGAAGCCTAAGCCATTCCTAGTCCTGAAGGGTGAAGGAAAGGAAATATTGTTACCAGCACTCAGTGAGGGCTGGAGATATGGAAGTGGGGCCATGAGGCAGAAGTTGTATTAATAAAGAGTACAACCACTGCCAGAAACATAGCATGAAGTTCAGGAAGAAAGCAGGGAAAGAAATATTCTTTTCTTTCTTTTCCCATTCTCCTGCTTGGGCATCATATTGGCAAAACCCAACAGAAATCCAGAGGGCAGGGGCCTGAGTGATGCAGTCTAGCGGGGATCCATTCAGGGTAGAAAAGGGAAGAGAATGAATTGGGGGTGAGGTGGCCCCTGATAA
>NW_007832586.1:0-762 GCF_000696425.1 Galeopterus variegatus
ACACTGAGGATTGCGATCCCGTTACCGGTCAGTAAAAAAGACAAAAAGGGAAAAAAAAAAAGAAAGAAAAAGTGAGTGAGGGAAAGAGAGAGAGAATGGAAGGAAGGAAGGAAGGAAGGAAGGAAGGAAGGAAGGAAGGAAGGAAGGAAGGAAAAAAAGGAAAAGAAAGAAAGAGAAATACAAAGAAAGAAAGAATACATTGAACTTTCAATAAGAAGAGAACAGAACCGTGGTTACTAGAGGTGGGGAAGGGGGAGGGAGAGAGGGCGGGAGGGTAGTGAGACATTGGTTGGGGTCACAAAGAACACTTATATTTTGTGATGATGAATATACTAATTATCATGAATTGACCATCACATATAATATTACACAGGTAATAATATTCAACTCTGTACCCCACAAGTATGTATAATCAATTATATTTCAATTAAAAAAATAAAAATAAAAATACGAAAGAACCAGAGAGAAAGAGAGAAGGACGCCAGTGTGGCTGGGTAGCTAGTTTAGGGAGAGTCTAGAATGAGGTGAGGTTCTTCATTCTGAAAGTGATGGAAATCTATTGGCAGGGGAGGGACAGGAATGGATTTACATTTTTAAGTGATCTTCTGGGTTTTAGTGTTGAGAATAGATCTCTTGAGGGAAGAGTGGGTGTGGGGGGATCTGTTAGTAGCCGACCGGGTAGTGCAGGGGAGAAATGACTATAGCTTGGTCTCAGATAGTTTATCAGTGAGAGACATCCAACATGCAATATGCTTTTGGAAG
>NW_007832587.1:0-762 GCF_000696425.1 Galeopterus variegatus
CTTTTTCCCTTCACTAGAATGTAAGGATCAGACTGTGTTCCTCTTGTTCAGTCTCATATTTTGAGTTTTTAGAACATCTGGCACATAGTAGGCACTCACATTCTCGGTAAGTGTATTTCTCGGTATGCAGTCAGGAAAACAGAAACTACTCTAGGAACTTCAAACAGAGAGTGATTTAATTCAGGGAACTGGTTACAAAAATGTTGGCAGAACCAGTAGACTAAAAAGGGGCTGTGGTGTCACTTTGAGCCCATGAGCCTGTATCCACCATCAATGCTGCTGGACAACTGTCATTGCCACAGGAGCTTGGCAATGCTACTCCCCCATCTGATGCTACCCCCGTCTGATGCTACTTCCAGAAGTGGAATGACTTTTACCTTCTCCCTGCCACCTAATGTCGTGTGGCTACTTCCCATTGGCAGAACCCACTTGGAACCCAACTCTAAGCGTGTCTGGGAAATGTAATTTTTAAACTCTAGCCCTGGTGATTCCAGGAAAAATATAGAGGGGCAGGGATGGGGTGTGGGTGTTTGGCACAGAAAGGAAGACCTTTAAATGGCCCTGACTACAAACTCCATGGGACTACCGCCATGTGCCTCCTTTTCTGCCCTGGCACTACCTGTTCATGCCTGTTGCCCATGAAGAGGTGTGGTGAGGGCCCAGCACTCTGCACATCGTGGGAACTTTAGTGTGTTCCTTACAGCTGCTGTTTTTGGGTATTCCCGGGGCGCCTCACCTTCAGACTCTGAGCCTTGCTGGGGT
>NW_007832588.1:0-762 GCF_000696425.1 Galeopterus variegatus
CTTTGTATTCTTGAATATCTTTTTTTCTCCTAGAATTCTTTGAGAAAAAAGCGATATGCACGTTCTAATGAAGGAGTGGTAAACCAAACGCGGTAGTTATCATGAATGTGCATGATTCCTATGTGGATCCTCACAATAACGTGCAATATGGGAACATTTCTACAGCTTCTCAGACTTTAATTTCTTTATTTCTTCACTTATGAAATCAGAGTAATAATGTCTACCCTAGACAGCTGCTGTCAGGAGTGATTATGGAAATGTACATGTAAGCACCTAGCATAGGTCTGTACAGAGTACACACTAAATACATATTAACTCCTACCCATGCGGTTTGGAGAGGTCCCTCCCAGGTCCAAGATGCTCCGTGTCACATGATGCAATGCCTAATAGCATTAATATTGGTCAATAACACTTGGGCCCTATATGAATCCCAGGGAATCATAAGCATAGGTATTTAGATGAGGCCTGCACCAGGGGTGCCAGTAGGGACTGGTAGAGAGGCAGCTCCTTCACAAAGGTGCCTAGAAAATGAAATTCTTCATCTTTATGAATCCAAGGGACTTATATTGTCAGTGATTTAAAAAGTAACTTGTGATCTTGCCTCCATTTTTCTAACTTCTTGTAGGAACTTCCACAAACCACCAGAAGTTGGGGGAGGGGTGATTGCTCAATACACCAGTGTACACCATGTACCCAATCCACCATCTTCCTTTGGATCTGCAGGTGTGTTGGACATCAGGAATGGCTAAATCCTATTGGGTA
>NW_007832589.1:0-762 GCF_000696425.1 Galeopterus variegatus
CCTTTATCAAATATTTTATGCTGAATGCTTGAAAAAAACCAAATGACATTACATGCCAGATCATTAAAAAATACATAATTTATCCAAAGTATACTTCTTTATTGTAATTTAAAACTGCCATAGTTTTATAAAATAAAATGTTTTAAATTGAAAACATACAAAAATGCAAATATTTAGGTTTAGGAAAATACAAAGTTCTTGATGACTAGCCTTAGAAAAATCTTCCTTCCAATTATCCTTGTCTACGTCTACTAACCCAAAAACATGTGCAGAGTGTTGCTAATGTCAGTACCAGGACATTTGCATGTGTCTGTCTGCCTGCTTTTCTTTCTTCCATGAATATTTATTGAGAGTCTATTCTGAGCCAGGCAATGTGCTAAAAGTTGATGATATAAAGATGAGTAAGTCCAGGCTTCTGCTGTAGTCTATGAGGAGAGTACATGTAAACCAAAATTCCAATGTAGGCTGTGTTATACAGGGTCTTGGACAAAGTGCTACAGAGCATAAATGGTTAGAATAAATGCAGAGATAAATATAAGAAATGACTTCACAGAGGAGGCATAATTTAAACAGGGCATTAAAGAGAGATTAGAAAAGCTTAAAAAGAAGAGAATTTCTGTAATATTAAAAAATATATGCTAACTCTTAATTCAGAACAAAAATCAAAGTAAAATTTTAATGGGAACTAGAAATCAACTATGATGTTCTTTCAAATGATACCTATTACGTTTCCAGATCATCTAAAGAGTGTCCTATGCTCGA
>NW_007832590.1:0-762 GCF_000696425.1 Galeopterus variegatus
ACAAAGAGATTAATACCTTAGAAAGGAACATTGCAGAACTCATGGAACTGAAAGAGTCACTTAACGAAATAAAAAACACACCTGATAGTTTAAGCAGAAGGCTAGAACAAGCAGAAGAAAGAAATTTCTGATCATGAAGAGCCTTTGTCAGACTAACAGCAGACTTCTCAATAGAAACTCTGCAGGCAACAAGAATATGGGATGACATATTCAAAATACTAAAAAAAAAAAAACCCTGCCAGCCAAGAATACTATACCCAGCAAGTCTATCCCTCAGAAATGGGAGAAAAATAGTGTATTTTCCAGACAAACAAAAACTATGGGAGTTCACCACCACATGACCGGCCCTACAGGAAATCCTCAAGGAAGCCCTACATCTAGAATCTTAAAAGCAATAACTACTACCACGAATACAAAAGAATGAACAAAACCCACTGGTAGAACAAAAACACAAACACAAAAGAGAAAGAAACTAAACCTTACCACCATAAAAAACCATAATGACAATGTAATAGCACCCCTGCTTTATTTCTGATTTTAGTAATTTTGGTCTTCTCTCTTTCTTTCTTGGCTAATCTAGATAAAGGTTTGCAAATTCTCTTGACCTTTTTATAGAATCAACTTTTAGCTTTGTTGATTTTCTCTATTGGTTTTTAATTCACTATTTCATATACTTTTGTTGTAATCTTTGTTATTTCCTACTTATATTTACTTTTGGTTTAGTTTGCTCTTCTTTTTCTGTTTTCCTAAGGTAGAAGTTTA
>NW_007832591.1:0-762 GCF_000696425.1 Galeopterus variegatus
TCCAACTCTCGGTCCCTCAGACCTGGAAATGCTAGGTCCTCCACCCTCAGATCCCTGGTACCCTCAGACCTCCAACTTTCTGATCTTTGGGACCCTCAGACCCCCAACTCACACATCTCTGGGACACTCAGGCCTTCGAGTTGCAAATCTTTGTGACCCTCAGACCTCCAACTTTCTAGTCTTTGGGACCCCAGATTCTTGAGACTCACAGACTCCCAACTCACAGATTCCTGAGATCTTTGGACCTCTGACTTGCAAATCCTTGTGACCCTCACACCTTAACAATCAGATCTGCAGGACTCTCAGAACCTCAACTCATAGATCTTTGGGATCCTCAGACCCCCAGGACCCTCAAACCCCCAACTCACGGATTCCTGAAATCCTTAGACCCCTCACTGTCAGATCCCCCAACTCACATATTCCTGAAATCCTAAGACCCTTGGAACCATCAGACCTCCAACTCTCAGATCCCTGGGACCCTCAGACTCCAGGACCTAGGTTTGCTGCTCACCCAGGTTGTAGTAAGAGTAGACCTTGACTGATCCAGGCTGGATAAGCCCTACATTGAAGTACTGGTGAACTTTGAAGGATATACATGTTTCCTCAGAGTTTGAGATCTGAAGGGGAAGAAGGAGGTTGATTAGTGGGACACATGGGAGGAAGTCCAGCATAGGGAGTACTGGGAGTTGGAGCAGCAGTGAAAAAATTGAGGGATTGAGTAGGGTTACAGATGAGGGGAAGAGGAAGTGGCAAAAATGAATG
>NW_007832592.1:0-762 GCF_000696425.1 Galeopterus variegatus
CTCCCAAGCTGTGCACTGTAGCAGTGCGCCACCGGGCCAGCCCTGGATCTGTCCATTTCTGACTGAGGAGTATTCAGCTATAATAGTAGATTCATCTGTTTCTCCTTGCAGTTCTGTTAGTTTTTGCCTCACATATTTTGATGCTCTGTTGTTAGGTGCATACATGTTAATGCCTATTTTTTTGAGATCTGACCTTTACTATTATGTAATGCTTTTCTTTATCCCTAATAAACTTCCTTTCTTTGAAGTTTGCTTTGTCTGAAATTAATATAGCTACTTGCACTTTCTTTAGATTAGCATTAGCATGGTATATCATTCTCTATCCATTTACCTTTAATCTATATATGTCTTTACATTTAAGGTAGGTTTTTTGTAGATAACATATAGCTGGGTCTTGTTTTTGATCCAGTCTGACAATCTGTGTCTTTTAATTTGTGTAAATATACATTGACATTCAAACTGATTATTGATATAGTTGGATTAATACCTACCTTATTTGTTACTGCTGCCCCTGTTCTTGGTTCTTGTTTTATCTTTGACCCTTTTTGCCTATTGTGCTTTTTTCCCCCTCATTCCTCTCTTCCTCTCCCCATCTTGGCCTATGTGGTTTTTATTGAGCATTTTATATGATTTAATTTTCTCCCGTTCTTAGCATATCAGTTATATTTCTTTCTTTTTTTTTTTTTTTTTACTTTTTTTAGTGGTTGCCCTTGTGTTTTCAAAATACTTTTACAACTAATCCAAGCTCACTTTGAAATAACA
>NW_007832593.1:0-762 GCF_000696425.1 Galeopterus variegatus
GCCTTCCTATTCAAAACAAGCTAAATGTGTCCATCTTCTGTGTTCTCGTCCTGGCCCATAACGGCAATAACTAAGAAATGGGGTGTGGTTCGTGAGGTTTTTAGTTGTAACAAATAGCTCTGATGGTACTTATATATCTCTAATCTGTAAATAGAACGAGGACCTGTCATGTGCACAGCTTATTCCAAAACAATATAGAATCCTCATCAAAATAGGATGTACCTTTTCTGTAAGTAATTATTTGATGTTTGCTCTTCCTTGTGTTTCAGAACCAACCATGTTTGTGCTTGGAATGAATGGCCCATGGATAGAGAGTCAAAAGGACAAAGGGAGGAGTGGGTGAGTGCGGCTATATATTAAGACAGGCTTGCAGATAAAAGAAACACAAAAGCACACTCAAATAATTACCAAAATAAATTATTTATAACTTAAAACTTCTTTCAGATTAAAAAAAAATAGCAAACTATAATGCTTTTACTACCCTCTTAGGAAAGGTACATTAAAAAATGTTGGACATTAAGACAATAATTGCATTCTTTATATTTAACAACTTACACATCTCAAATTTACTGCTCATTTCACCAAAGTAAGGTCTAGTTCACCTGTTCTTTATAAAAAAGCATTTTACTTTGTAATTATTATCCTAGAATTGCACAGATTGGTGTTTGGTTACTGAGCACTTAGAATGTGGCTAGTCCTAGTTGAGATATGCTGTTTAAATATAAAATATAGGGCCGGCCCAGTGGCGCACTCGGTGGAGTG
>NW_007832594.1:0-762 GCF_000696425.1 Galeopterus variegatus
CTCTCAAGGAGTCCCTCTCACCTGGGCTTTGGGAAAGGTTCTTGGAGCCTCTACTTCCCAACTCCCAGGACCAGAGCTCCATGGGGTGGCTGGCCCGGAGCAGCGGGGAGCTGTTGGCTTGGTGCAGCTCTGCAAAGGAAAGGGTTGGTGGCTGGAGGACAAGCCAGGGTGGGCCTTTCAGACCCTAGCCACAGGCTCTATCTTCAGCCTGTTGTTTAATTCAGCTAGTGGCACCCAGAACCCAGAGAAGCGGAAAGAACCTTCTTCAATTTTCTCCCCACCCCCTCAATATGCATCCGGGCAGCTGTGATATGGTGGAAGGAACTGGGCTTAGAGTCAAAAGACCTGCCCTCATGCCTCATGGCCTGGCTCAGCTGTGTGACCTCAGGTAAGTCCATTAACCTTTCTGAGCCTCAGTTTCACTTTTAAACAACCACTTCAAATGATGATTTGATGATTAGATAAAAACAGATTGGAAAGTTTCTGGCACCCAATAGATACTGTAAAAACAACTTTCCTTTCCTTGACTGTATACATTCCAATCTTCCCGACCTCTATACCCTCACATTTCTACTCTCCTCATGAATTTTGGCTCTTTGAAGACAAATACTCTTTCCTTTTCTTGGATATATTAATTTCTATTTCTTGGCATTGCAAATATCTCACATGTTTCTGAATATACCTGTCCTGGGAAACTTGAGTGTCTTTCTCTTGGGAGGACGGGCTGGACTGTCAAGTTGAGCTGAGCGTGTAAGATAAAAA
>NW_007832595.1:0-762 GCF_000696425.1 Galeopterus variegatus
GAATGCAATGGTTTCAAAACAAAATGCATTACTAGAGATAAAGAGAATCATTTCATAATGATAAAAGGGGCAATTTGTCAAGAAGACATAACAGTCGTAATATATAAATGCCCAGAAATAGAGCTTCAGAAAATATGAAACAAAAATTGAGAGAATTAAAGTGGGAGACAGCCAATTTCTATAAAATAGGAACTTTTTAACATCAGGAAATGTTTGATATCTTTTTAATATATTTTTTAAAATATTTATTTGTACATATTTGTGGGGTACAGTGTGTTGTTTCAGTACAAGCATGTACTGTATACTGATTCTCTAAGAATATATAGCATAGCTTTGTGCCCATTAATCCACCACTTCCCCTCCCCTCCCAGCCTCTGGTAGCCATTATTCTACTCTGTACTTCTATGAGAACCACTTTGTTTTTTATATTTCACATATGATGAGATCATGCAGTATTTGTCTTTCTGTGTCTGGCTTACTTCATGTAACACAATGGTCTCCAGTTCCATCCACGCTGCTGTGAGTGACAGGATTTCATTTTTTAATAGCTGAGTAGTATTCCATTGTGTGTGTGTATGTATGTATATATATATATATATCACAGCTTTTTTAATCCATTCATCCATTGATGGGCATTTAGATCAATTCAATCTCTTGGCTATCATGAATAGTGTTGCAATTAACATGGGAGTACAAATGTCTCTTTGATATATTGATTTCATTTCCTTTGGGTATATACCCAGTAGTGGGATTGCTATATCA
>NW_007832596.1:0-762 GCF_000696425.1 Galeopterus variegatus
GATCAGATTTATTTCACGAAGCACAGTTCCCTGGAGATTCTTCCAAACTGTCGCATGTATCTGTATTTTCTGAGCAGAAGTCCATGGTGTGCCATAGAACAGTTTGTCTATCGATTTACTTGTTGAAGGACATGTGCATAGATACCAGATTTTGGTGACTGCAAGTAAAGTATTTTCATCTACACTATAAGCTTTTGATCATAATTTTTCATTTCTCTGGGATAAATTCCCAGGAGTTTAATCACTGGATCACATGGTAATTGCATGTTTAGTTTTATAAGAAATGGACAAGCTGTTTTTTTAGAATGGCTGTATCATTTCTCTTCCCACCAGATGCTGGCAGTACCCACTATACTGATATACTAGCAGGATGAAACCATTTGTCATTTTTAAGTGATGATGTACAATACCCTGTAGACTAAATACCATGCAGTGTTCTCTTAATTCTGTTCTCCACGGTCTTTCTGAAGTGCCCCATATGTGTGCATCCATGCCAGCATTTGCTGCTGTCAGTACTGTTTATCTTTAGTCATTGCCATGTGTATGCAGTGGTATCTCATTGTGGTTTTAATTTGCATTTTGTTGATGGCTAATGAGTTAAACGTCTTTTCATCTTTTGTGTGTATGTGTGTGTGTGTGCAAAATGAACTTTTATTTTATTTATTTATGTATTTATTTTTTTCCAATCAAGCCTTTTTTAAAAAAAAATTATTTTATTTTGTCAATATACAATGTGGTTGATTATTGTGGCCCATTACTGAA
>NW_007832597.1:0-762 GCF_000696425.1 Galeopterus variegatus
CTACTTCAATTAGCTTCAGGTCTAGGGTCTCACAAGTCAAGTCCCTTCTCTTATAGCACTACCTGAATCCTGTCAGGAAATTCTGCAGTATATTCAGCGGCAAGTCTCTATACCCACCAATACATCTAAAATAAATGCAGGTAAATGGAAAATAGAGAATTTAATTTAATTCTATAACACTAGCAAGGAAATATAGGTAGCATATTTGTACTATTTCTTATATGGCTATAACTGGGTTTAACAACATCTTCTCTTCCAGTTCCATTCCATATTCCCTCACCTTTGGCTAGAACCTCTGTCTAACCGGCTTCTTTACACACTGTATAACTGAAATTAACATCCTCCTCAGAAGAAGTGTGAGCTCATGGTGGGACTCTCTGGTAGTTTTTTAGTCTTTCCATTTTTCTGGCTTTCGTGCTTCCTAATATCTGTGAAACATTGCCACTGGAGGATGATGCACAGGACATGCCCTAGGGCTTCAGAGTCCCTTCAGTGATGCATTGACCACATCCCCCTTTGTAGTCAGGGTCATTCACTTTAGATAAAAAAATATATATAACCCTTCTTTTCCTGCTTTACCCGGGGCATGAAAATTAGCATTGATGCCATAAGTGTCTGTTAAAGAAGCTGCAGCAGCACAGCAAAAAGAGACATTAATTAGGGGTGAAATATACCTACAGTGAAATTGCTTGGTCCAGTAAAGACCCCTTCTTCTCTCTAATGGAATGCTCAACTGGGTACATGGGTGCCTCAAGCATTTCT
>NW_007832598.1:0-762 GCF_000696425.1 Galeopterus variegatus
AGACAGTAACTTACCTTATCTGTTAAATGACTCAATTAATAATATCTACCTTAGAGGACTGATGTCAGAATAGAAAGAATAAATACAGCAAAGCAGTCTAGTGGAGTGCCTGGCGTGTAGTATGTAATGCTCAAGATTAGCCCTAATGTTGCTGTGAAAATGAGATCATCGTACCTACTTTTTTGGGAGAGTTTTTTTGAAAAAAATGTTTGTAAATTATTCTAGATGTTTAGTAACTGCTCTATAAATAGTAATTGTTATGAATACTGTTACCATAAGATGAGTTTAATGTCAGAGATTTACAAGAATATTTCTAGTGCTAACATTCTGTGATTTTTAAAGAAATAACAAAATACATGACCTGCCATTTTAACTTTGAGAGATATGGTGCCGCCATAAGAAATAACCACATGATGTTTCTGAGGCTGTTTGAGTGATGAGGAGCTCTGAACTCAGGTCTGCCTTCCAGAAAACAAGCTGTCAGCTTTATGAGTAAGGACTGATACAGATGTTTCCAGTAAGAAATTTCAATACCTAAAGATTAGGCATCATCATCGAGATTTGCTATTTTTTTTAACTAATGGGAATGTCAGTCCTTTTGAGCGTTGTTTCATTATTCAATTTGGGCATTAAAAAAACACACAATTGTAAAGGATGCTTTTACAAACTAAAGTTGTCTTGACTATCTTGTTCTGACATCCATCTGGTGAATGGATACTGTTCCCCCCAGCACCCTGGGAGGGTCTGCTATGGTTGGGTGGC
>NW_007832599.1:0-762 GCF_000696425.1 Galeopterus variegatus
ACACCATTCCACACCATTCTGACCGATGGGATGTGAATACAAATATGGGCGTAACACCTGGGGAAGTTCAGGTAACCACGTGACACAATTTGGACTGATGAAATGCTAGTAGAAGTACACTGCAGATTTCTGGGACAGGTCAGGTGACCACGGCACACAGTTTTGACCAATGAGATGCACAGAGGAATGTGACCTCTGGGAAAGTTTAAGTGACCATGCGCCACAGTTCTGACCAATGACAAGAGAGCAGAAGAATGGGCCTGGTGTTGGGAAAGCTCCCCAGCCCAGCGCGGGAAGCACCCTTCCTCCGTTCCCTTCCCTTCTTTCTGCCTGGAACTGGGCAGGTGTGACTCCTGGACAGGCAGCCTGCACCTTGAAGCCATCAGGCCATAAGCATGAGGATGGAAGCCCCGTGCAAAGAGGGTGGGGCAGAAAGACAGAAGGGCCTGAGTCTCTGGCAGCATTTCTGAGCCGCTACGCCTGCCGTGGGCCACCTACCTTTTGACTTCTTGTAGTGTAAGACAAAGGGTCCCCAGGGCATTGAAGCCACGGTCGGGTGGGCTTTCTGTTATTGCAGCAGGCTGCACTCCTTGCAGATGCAGGGTCTCATCAGAGAGTATTGGGCTGGCTGAGCAGTGGCCACTCTGCGCAGAGCCAGCCCCTCTCTGCATCCCTCTCTCCAGGCGTAAGCCTGACTCTCACTGCCTCCTCGGTTCCTCCTGTCCTGGTCGCCATCGTGCTGAGCTTCCTTGGCAACAACTG
>NW_007832600.1:0-762 GCF_000696425.1 Galeopterus variegatus
GGTTTTCTCAGATTGTAGTGCAAAAAGACAGATGAAAATTGTGAAAGAAACTTGGAAGGAAAGATGTCATTCAGTACGTGAGGTATAGATATTCACAAAGCATGTAGGATGTTCTGAAATCTCAATATCTACCTAGTAAAATTTGCATAAGGAGAAACTAGAGAAAATAGAAGGAGTGACATAATTAAAGTAATACAGGTAACAGAAGAATATCTTATTTCTGAGCTGAGAAAAAAAATCAGTCTTTTGATTAAAAGGATTTAAAATACATAGAGTAACATAGCCAGTGAATTTATGAAATCTTAGGAGAAAGAGAAAATCTTATAATGTTCTAGAGAGAAGAAAAGAGGTTACCCACAAGAGAAGGACAATCAGAATGATACTGGTGTTCTCCAACATTGAATGCTAAAAAATATGGAACCATAGCTATAAAATCCTGAGGAATCTAAATATTGGATTCTCCATTAGACAAGCTATTATTCAAATGCAAGGGCAAAATAAAAACAACTTGAAACATAGAAAGTTGACTGTGAAAAAATAAATTACTATGGGATATTCTTTAGCAAAATGAAAGAGGAAACCAGAAAAGAAGAAATGGGATATTGTGAATAAAGTATCCAATATGACTTTTCACTAAGTCTGAATAGTCACGAACCCTTCACATAAGGTAGGTGTGAGTTTAGTGAAATTGTTTAGTAAGGGTTCTAAAAATAGAAGAAGCATAGAAGCATAATAAAAGAATTACTTTAAGTATAAATGTAA
>NW_007832601.1:0-762 GCF_000696425.1 Galeopterus variegatus
GGGCCTTAGTTACAGGCCACAGGCTGTCTGTGCAGCCCGCCACCACACAGAGTGTGTGATAAGCACACCCACCCCATCCAGCCTTGGCAGCCACACACCCCCAACCCAGCTCACTGCAGGAGCTGCAGGGCCCCAGAGGTGCCCTTCACCTGGGGGTGGGGAGAAGGCCCCGCACCCCTTCACATTTCTCTCCATTCCTTCACAGCTCTCCAAACTCTAATTCACCCACCAATTGCTAGAGGTTTAACTGGCTTGTAACAGATTTGTTCACTAATCAAAGTCATCTGACAGAGCATCTGGAAGCCGACCCTGGCACAGTGTGCGGGGCAGTAGGTCTCTGCACCTGGCCCCACCCAGGCAGATGGATTAGCAGCAAGGGAGCACCCCTGCAAAAACACCACAGAACCAGCTCACCCCAAGACCCTCAAAGCACTGTTTGGATTGCTTGTGAGGACCTCATCCTGCCTTGCCCCAATGACAATGCGACAGGAATGAGATCTGTTAACAGATCAGCATCTTTCCACCTCCCCCCATCCCACTGCTTCTCCCTCATCCTGCTAAATAAATAAATAAATAAAAGAAAAAAATATCTCTGTCACTGGTGCTAGGATACTTGGTGAGGTCAAGTGAGACCTGAGGGTTGGGGTAGAGGACTTAGCAAAAGAAGGTAAATTGATCCCATAATAAAAGATGTGAGAAAGAAGAAAGTATGGGGTGGGGTCACAAACACCAGGACTGCTGTGGTCTGGGTGTGTGGGCCCC
>NW_007832602.1:0-762 GCF_000696425.1 Galeopterus variegatus
TTAGAGTTCCTTGCAAGAAAGAACATAATTTTTAAGGAAAAATCCCATGTATGAAAGGGAAAACACTGGTTGCCCATAAGCTGCACCATAATTCTATTTTTTTTTTTTAGCATAAAATAAAACACCAGAATTTTCTGATCTATTTTGCAATACAAGGATGGTTCAACATATGTAAATCAATAAATGTGACACATCACAACAGAATGAAGGGGAAAAAAAACATGATTATTTCAATAGAGGCAAAAGAAAGCATTTGATAAAATCCAATACCTCTTCATAATAAACAATCTCAATAAATTAGGTATAGAAGGAATTTACCTCAACACAATAAAGGTCATATATGACAAACCCACAGCTAATATCACACTGAATGAACAAAAATTGGAGGCTTTTCCTCTAAGATCTGGAACAAGACAAGGATGCCCATTTTCCCTACTCTTATTTAACATAGTACTGGAAGTTCTAGCCAGCATAAGAAGGCCAGAGAAAGCAATAAAAGCCATTCACATTGGAAAGGAGGAAGTTAAACCATCCCTATTTGCAGATGACATAATCCTATACATAGAAAACCCTAAAGACTCACCAAAAAAATTACTAGAACTAATACATGAATTCAGTATAGCGGCAGAATACAAAATCGACATGCAAAAATTAATATGCCTCCCATACACCAATAGCAAAATAGCCAAAGAAGAAATCAAGAAAGTAATTCCATTCACAATAGCTACCAAAAAATGAAATATCTAGGAGTAAATTTAACCA
>NW_007832603.1:0-762 GCF_000696425.1 Galeopterus variegatus
CTTTTAACAAAAACTACATGTGATCGTTCATAAATAACATTCTTGCAACGATATGACTATTTGATGGTATGTAAAACAATACAGGCACTCCAACCTGCTCTTAAATTCTGTGCTTTCACCACCATGGCCCAGGTTTAATTCACAATCAGGGAACCAGTCCCTTGAAAATATAACAATATAAAGATATGATAGCTAAAACAACTTTTTCAGCTATCATACTGCCTTTAGTACTTGCTTGCTGAACTCTACTGATTTGAAATAAGAACTGTATAGATGCTTTCATATAAATAAGCAAATATTTTAAGTAAAGATGGGAACAGAACATACACATTGACATTTGCTACTTTCCAAGGCCCTATTAAAATGACAGAGCAAAATTTGTTTTAAAAAAGCATAAATACATTAGTACAAAGGTATGGAGAGAAGAGGTAAAAGAAACAAATTTTAAAATCTGGAAAGCACATAAACAAGTAATAATGATTTAGCAGACTGGAGACACTTGGACCATAATTAAATATTCTCAACCAATCAAGGATCACTAAATGTGAAAGACAGAGTCAGAAAAGAGTAACTTGGAAAAAAAAAAAAGAGTAACTTGGAAAAAGACTTAGCGGGGCGAACTGTTATTAATATCTTCAGAAGGAGAGGATATTCACAACCATAAAACTACAACAGTAAACTACTTTCAAAAAACAAACAGAAAAAAAAAAAAGCCACACACATTCACAAAATAGAAAGGGTGGTAAAAAGACATATGTGGGC
>NW_007832604.1:0-762 GCF_000696425.1 Galeopterus variegatus
ATCAGTATTGCACTATTGTATCTTTTCTTATTCTTTGGGAAGGAGATAAACAGTAGTTAACGGCTTACAGATAACAGGTAAAGGAGAAAGAATAGAGAACTTATAAAACGTAAATTCAAATGCAGAATAAAAATGAGTAACCATAACTTAGCTTTAAACACTTTTCTTTGAGCAGCTGTGACTCTGAAACAAGAAATGGGCTGCTGAATTGCAACACTATAACACAAACATACAGAAAAATATAAAAATCTGAGTACGATAGGTTTAAGCCTTAATTAACCATAACAAAGATGAATTAATTTATACATTTCTCTGTAATGCAATTAAAGTGAAAGAGCCATTCAACTAGAAATAGAATACAAATTAAAGATTTAGTCAAATGACATTGAAAAAATAGTATGCCTTTAAGTTCATGTTACATTCAGTCAAACCTCTTTCATTTTTCCTACCTAATCATTCACACGAAGACTGAAACTACACATAGGCAATGTCAAAATAACGGATTACTGTACAATAAAATATAGACAGTTTTGTTCTATAGTACTCATAGTGCACAAAAATCATTTTGCTAATTAATTTCCTAATAAGTTGATTAATGTTTTTTCTTGATAGTTTGAACAAGGGTAGATATATCCTATACACAGCCTGGTATCTGTCTCTGCTGTATGTCAGAATTTTTTTTCTAGTGCGTATCTTTTCTTCTTGCAATATCTGTTAACAGAGTTTTAATGCTATTTTTAGCCAAGGAAAAGAGAAGTTAGG
>NW_007832605.1:0-762 GCF_000696425.1 Galeopterus variegatus
ACAACTGGGAACATAATTTAATATTTTTCCATTTTAATTTAAAGTTTGCTGTGATCTTCAAAGGTTCTGACCAACTGACCTGAGTCTGAAAAACATGACTCAGTGGCATTTCTTTCCGTAGTCACCCCATTAAAATGAAGTTTTCACCTACTTCACAAGGTCATGAGGCGGGAGGAACAATCTGAGCTGCTTGTGTATTCAAGCGCTTGGCAAACATTATAAAATCTGCCTGCAAATATAACTTCTCTCTTCTCACTCCATGCTTTAAGGATTCAGGGTGACTTACCTGGGGGGGGAAGGGGACACAAAACTGCTGCGGAGGTAGCAAAACAGAACCAGAGGCAGCCTGTTGTCCTCTCATAAATGCTGCAAGTATTGAGTTGAACCTGCTTACCGAAACCCAACTCTTTGGTTTCCCTTTCTCAGTGCTGGCATGAATGAACAAAAACTTCATTTTCAACTTGAGGTTAGATAACTTTATCACTGACACCTACTTTGCCTTATCCCTACATTTTAATAGAATAAGGAATCAATTTGTTAGTAGACCCTGTTGAGTAGCTTAGCTTCAGAAAGATTTAGCACCAAATTATAAATGGTGACACTTTAATAGTGAGTGTGATGTGCCTTGAGAGCCAGTCTGTGGGAGTTTGGCAGTTGGAACAGCCCATGGCTTCAGTTTTTCCAGATTGTGTACCCTTCCATCAAATAGTAACTCTTTTGCCTTGAAAAAGTAAAAGTACATTTGAGTTCTTAATTGTTTAA
>NW_007832606.1:0-762 GCF_000696425.1 Galeopterus variegatus
GCAGGGGATCATTTGCATGGAAAAATAAGGAGAAATTAACCTTTGTAATTAATCCAAAAGTCTTATCTGCCTTTAATATCTTTTAAGCAATCCACCCTTCTGTGTTAGGAAGTAGAAATTATAAAGCATTGTCTTTCCTCTATGCCTGAAATAATCTGGTACCCTGAATGGTACTGACTAGCAAGATCAAAGAAAGGGGGTACAATTGGAAATGGGGGTGCAGGCTGGTGAGCCAGGGTCTGACAGTTTAAATGCTGCTTCTGAGGACAGCAGCGACCAGGAGATGGTTCCCGAGCTGAATTTCAGACCCTGTGATGCTGAGCTTAATAGATATGCTGCCTTCCTGAAGAGACAGGAAAACTAAAGCAATCCTTCAAAGTCCAGGAAAATGCAAAGGTGAAAATGGTCTGCTCAAAGATGCACATAATTATAGTTTCTAAAGCCCCAATGCACACAAAATAAATCTCTCAGAGTGGCTGGAGAAAGAACAGCAGTGACCATTTAAACAGGAATGTATCCTTAAGAAATTTAACTACAAACCTCAATTTGCAAAGCTGAATCATGTTTTAGTTGAGAGGATATTATGCAACTCACCCAAGGGATGTTAAATTCTTCCCCTATTTGGTCACTAAGCTGTCCATAGGCAAGATTCCCTGTCATGTGAGACTACTTTACAGCTGAAAACTCAGAGCCTCTGGAGTGTCTCAAACCACTCCAGCAATATGTTGCTGTGGCTCTTGGTGACTTTCCCATATTGCCACT
>NW_007832607.1:0-762 GCF_000696425.1 Galeopterus variegatus
AAAATAAAGCCAATTATTTTCTCTGTATTTGGCTATGCTAGCAATAAAATGCCGGTTAAAAATGATGAACTCTCACTTTTTTTCATAAGCATTAGGATGTATTGCTGAAGTTTTTATGGCTGTCATGATGTCTTTCAATCCCTGAAAAGAAATCCTCAGAATCATTTTGTGACAAGAGAAAATTCCAAATGTATTTCAACAATATACCTTTTTCTGTTTGTTTTTCTCTTGCTCCCTGTGGCAAGTAAAATCATATTTGTTCTGAATAATTTTCTGATGCAGTTAAAACCTAATGCCTTCTATGAAGCTTCTCTAATCCCTATGGGCAGGAACAACTATCTCCTTTCTACTCCTGTCTTTGTAGTATAGACATTAACACATTTTATTGGAAACAATTATAATCCAGTATTATTTACCTGTTTCTTTGAATGGGCTGAGGTTAGCAAAAATGTCTTATTCATTGTTCTGTTTCTTTAACTCACCTATGAAAAATAAATAAATAAATGTGTTGATGAAATGAGGATTTTTACTTTAAATAAAAAGGTAGCAATCCATAATCAGCAACTGTCACTGACCCCGAAACTCATACCACTTGCTTTCAAAGATGTGATTCACTCAGAATTAGAAAGGAAAAAGGAAAGGAAAAAAACCATTGGAATTGGTATCTCCTTCTCACATTATGTATCTTTATGCAAGAATCTTTTCAGTTCCTCAGAAGAATGATTTCAGGCAAAAGACAATCTTGAGGCTCTATATTTTTTT
>NW_007832608.1:0-762 GCF_000696425.1 Galeopterus variegatus
GAGCGCCACCGCACTTCCCAAGCGGCGCACTGTAGCAGTGCGCCACCGGGCCGGCCCCTCACCTTTGTCCCTCTTCTGAAGGGAAAGGCAAAGGGCGCTTGCTGGCTTTGGGCCATCAGATATGAGCTAATTTTCACCTTAAGAATTAGTCCCATTAAGCTGTACCTGCTAGACAGGTGGTTCCCGTCCAGTGTCATGCACTGTCGCGACTACTGCTCATTGACTCTCACATCTGCCAGGAAAGTGGCTTTTCCTGCTGTTTATTAGCTGTTTGGGACCTTTGTTTGCCAGGGCTGCAAGGCAAGGATCCAGGCATGTGCTGGGGAAGCGTGGAAGGTTAGAGCTCTGTCCAGAAGGCAAAGAATGCCCAAGGGTGGAGGCTGGGGCCAATCTGTTCAGCCATGGGAGACACACATAGGTGTGTGTATGTGCATGTGTGTGCATGTGTGTATTATAAAAGGACAGAAAACAAAGAAAACTGCAGTGTTTTCATTTTCCTTTCCCTGGACTTTCTTGTAGACCCAGGACATCTGAAGGGCCACCTGCAGCTGTCCTTGCATTCTAGGAACTTTGAACAATGCTTCTGGTCACCTGCTTTTTCCTTTGGGTCCTTAAAAATGTCATATAATCCCACAGCCCAGTTTTATTCACACATTAAATGGCTTGTCAGCACTGAGACTTTTGATCTTTCCTGGTGAGAGGAGAATTGTGTAGATTCACAAGTAATCAGTCCAATAATGATAGCCAGCACTTAATTGAGCA
>NW_007832609.1:0-762 GCF_000696425.1 Galeopterus variegatus
CCTGGAGATTCCCTGAAATTCAGTTGCTTCTTTAAAGCAAAGAGTTCTACTTTGTTGATGTAATAGCAGACCAGTGGCTTAGGAGCTCAGTCCCTCATGTGGTCCAAGGACAGTGCATGTGAAATACCCAGGCATCTGGTTAAAATGCAGAGTGTCAGTCAGTCAGTCCAGAGTGGGGCCTGAGTTCCTGCGCATCTAAAAGGCTCCCAGGGGATACCTATGCTGATGTTCTGCAGACCACGTTTTGAGTAGCAAAGTTAACACTGAACCCCCTCAAAGTGACCGTGAGCTGGTGGCCTCAGATTATCCAGGCTACCCAGACATACTAATCCCAATCGGCATTGTTAACATCATCCCCCAGCAATTTGAGGGGCTAGCTACTAAGAGACTCTGATTTGGTGGGCATGGAAATGGCCTGAGAGTCTATACATTTACAAATCTCCGAAAAGTGATTCACACACAAGTGAAAGGAAGAGGGATGTGAGATGCAGGAAAACAGAGGACTGGGTTCCATGATTACGTGGCCCTTATCTCCAAATGAGGTCACATGCTGCAGTACTAGAGGTTAGGACATCGACTTATAAAGGTGAGGCACAATTCAGCCCATAGAACTCCGAAGGTGAGGTCGGAGGACAGCCTAGAGACGGCAAATGATACAAGCTCTAAATACTTCTGGAAAGGATCTGCCCTGTGTGCACCCGGAAGCTCTGCAGGGATCATGTGCACAGTTAGACCCCTTCCCTCTCTGCTGCGGCAACAGCA
>NW_007832610.1:0-762 GCF_000696425.1 Galeopterus variegatus
TTTTTTTTTTTTTTTTTTTTTTTGTTGTGACTGGTAAGGGGATCTTAGTAACCCTTGGCTTGGTGTCACCCGCACCGCACTCAGCCAGTGAGCGCACTGGCCATCCCTGTATAGGATCCGAACCTGAGGCCTCGATGCCCTCAGCGCCGCTGCGCCCCCAGCACCACTGCGCCCCCAGCACCGCTGCGCTCCCAGCTCTGCACTCTCCCGAGTGAGCCACGGGGTCGGCCCAGGGGGCTACATTTCTAATACATAAAACTTGGAGGACACAATTCAAGCTTCAGGAAGTTTTTTTTGGGGGGGGACATAATTCAATCCACTACACTTGACAACTTAGAATTTTGAGTAATTCAACACTGAGAATACCATCTATGGAAGGCACAGTATGTTTCTGATTGGAGAATCCATTGTATTGCTGAATTGTTTTTTGGTTTTATTGTGTAGTGTTTTTGCTTTTTTTTTTTTTTATCTTTCTGAATAATACACTAGCTAATATAAATGGAACATCAAGGCTTCTTTAATCACTCTTGCTTAAAGCCTAGATCTACACTGTTTATCCTCATCTGCTAGTGTCTTTCCTTCTTTTACTTGAATGCCAGTCTCTCCTCACTAGGTTCTACTGAGCCATAGGTCCAAATCCAGGCTGACTCTGGAGTATTTGGTAAGCCTGAACAAAAAAGCTGCCTCCTGGAGAGTGATATGCTTCATCTTGTAAAACAGGTTCCTGCCTCTGATTGTGATGAAACAGCACAGAAGGGAGCA
>NW_007832611.1:0-762 GCF_000696425.1 Galeopterus variegatus
ATAAACTCATTTAAACCTCAGACCATCCCCATGGGATTAGGTTTTACTAGCCCAATTTTTACAGGTGAGAAAACAAACTTCTATTCAACTTACCAAGGTAATACAGCTTTTACATGACAAAGATGGAACTTTAACCCGATCTTTGAATTCTCCAATATTTTCACTATTCTATGTTGTCCCATCATTTTCTTTCTGAATTCCCCTTTTTAACTTTCCATCAGGTATTTCTTAAAGTTGGTCTTGCACACCTGCAGGAGAGATTCCCCCACCTTTATGCTGTCCCACGCGTCTTCTACCAAAGACGGGATGGAGACGCTCCTCCTGATTTTATGTATTAATCGCATGCTCATATTAATAATCAGTGAGATATTTCAGAATAAGAAAATGCACTTAGTTATCTTCAACTCAATCTACTCCTGGAGTAGGGAGATAATCTATAGAGATAATAGTGCAGCACTATTTTCTTTAAAATTATAATAGGCACATTCGGATTTGAGACAACAGACAGTGAGTTATCAAATTTTCTGAGTTGAAAATGGTAAGGTGCCCAACTTGTAAACTACTGTATCTGGGAGCATATCTGAAATAACTGCGAAATCATGGAGCCATTCAAAACATTATAAAAGTGGAGGGATAAAGGAATATGTTATCTGCTGGTTTATCTCTTTTATGCACACCAGAGAATCCTAATTCTCATTTTTCAGAACTGCTGGATGAGTTTAAATTCTGCTGAGTTATCTCATAGTATTTAAAAGATAACTA
>NW_007832612.1:0-762 GCF_000696425.1 Galeopterus variegatus
GTAGTATGTGCAACTCTGCACCCCTATTGACCCAGACTCACTTACTCATGCACAGAGTTGCGTTCTTATTGTGTGTCCTATTTAAAACCTTGCCCACATGTTTGGACTTTATAGTTAGTGAAACTACAGATAGATATAAACATTGAGATTTCCTAACACCCTCCCATTACTACCCATGAGCTGATCTTAGTAACCAAGCAAGTGAGAATGGGCAAAAGGAGAGGGTGAGTGCTGAATTTGAAATTCCAGCACACAGAATAAGAAAAAAAAAATGTTAGGAGAAAGTCATTGTCCAAGTTCCTTTCCAAAAGGATTTAGCAGAGTTGTGGGAGCTGGAGGAAAACTGGACCTGGCAATAATAAGAGTCAAGGCCATCTGGAATGCTCTCTGCCTACTTGGACCTCTTCCCTCATCTCTTTCCTCCTAGTACCACTTTGAAATTCATTATTATGTTGTAAATGCCTAATAAAATGTGAAAGTATTGTATAAATGTTAATAATAAAGTCTTTATACACTAGGGCTTAGGGGAAACTGTCTCTGTTCCCATTTCTTTGTTTTCTTGCCCTTCCTCTATGCACTTTTCCAGACCACCCCCTATTTTGCCAGGGGTTTTGTCACCTTGGCTCTGCATTTATTCACTGGCAGTTGCCCATTGTCCCTCTATTCCTGGAGCAAAAATTTAGTCTCAGCTTATTATCACAGTCCCCTTAGCACTTGGTGTATGGCTTTCTTCAGATAAGATTTCTGATTATCAAAAATTCC
>NW_007832613.1:0-762 GCF_000696425.1 Galeopterus variegatus
TGTATCAATTTATGTGTGGATACATTGGGATGACAAATATTCAATGAAAATAAATGGCTGCGGTCAAGTACATGGATGTATGAAGACTGAGATTGTTCCACATGACCACAGGTATGCACTAGTTCCCCACCCAAGTAACTGTGTAGATGTGTAAGAACACCAGAATGTTGGGTGCCTGGAGGTGTGGATAATCTGAGAAGACCAACGAGATGAATGTGGTCACAGTGCCCTGGTTTCCCTCATGAGGTCCAATGGCCCATGATTTATAAAGGAAAGAGTAGATATAACCACATTTATTTACTTTTTCTTTTATTTGCCTGTTTTTTCGGGTCTTATTCATAAAGTCTTTGTCCAGTCCTCTTATGTGAAGGGTTTTCTCTGTATTTTTCTTTAGTAATTTTTTGGCTACAGGTTTTATATTTAAATCTTTAATACATTTTTAGTTGATTTTGTTATATGCTGGGAGGTACAGGTCCAGCTTCATTTTTCTGCATATGAATGTCTAACTTCCCCAGCACCATTCATTGAAGAGGCAGTCTTTTCCCCAATGTATGTTCTTGCTGGCTTTCTCAAATATCGATTGGCTGTAAGTATGAGGGTTAATTACTGGGTTTCCTATTCTGTTCCATTGATCTGGGTGTCTGTACTTATGCCTGTACCACACTGTTTTGGTTATAATAGCTTTATAATACAATTTGAACTTCGGTAGTGTTATGCCTCCAGCTTTATTTATTTAATTATTTATTTATTTGCTCAGGATTG
>NW_007832614.1:0-762 GCF_000696425.1 Galeopterus variegatus
ACTACTTTACACAAGCACACGGATTTCTCTTTCGACTCTGTCTGACTTCAAAGCCTGTACGATTCTGTGGCATCTCTCAAAAGTGTGGCTGAAGCAGAACGATACCTCTGGCTTATATTCCAATGAGCTGAAACCATTTAGCAACTTATATAACACAGAGAAGAGCAGGGGATAATGTGAGGCATTGTATTAGTTATCTACTGCTGCATAGCAAATTACTGCACATTTAATGGCTTAAAACAACCTTCATTTTTTATCTCACAGCATCTGTGGATGAGTTCAGGCAGAGTTTAGGCAGATCCTGTGCTTTGGGTATCCTCAGGATAATGTTCTCTGTGTTGGCAAGGCTGGGGCCTCATGTGATGGTGCGACTGTGGAAGGATCCATTTCCGAGCTCTGTGTTTGTGGCAGGATTCAGGTTCTCATGGTTGTTGCACTAATTTCTTCAGTTCCTCGCTGTCTGCTGGCAGAAAGCTGTACTCGGCTCCTGAATGCATGGACCTCACCAAAGTGGGAGGTTGTTTCAACAAAGCCAGCAAAAGAAAGATCCTGTTAGCAAGGTCAAAGTCACACTTTATGAAACCTAAAAGTGGAAGAGACACCTCACCTGCTTTGTGAGGCCAGCCCACTTTCAGAAGTTGGAGACTGTACATGGGCCTGGAAACCAGGAGGTGGAGCTCACTGGGGGCCTTCTTAGAGTCTACCCTCAACAGATTTGGAGAGTAAAAGGAAAATGCTGTAGTGGATTGAATTATACCCCCC
>NW_007832615.1:0-762 GCF_000696425.1 Galeopterus variegatus
GGCAGGGGTCAGGAAGCTCTGGGGTGGGCCAGGAGGCAGAGGGAGAGGGAGGAGCCATGAGTAAGAGCCTTTATTGTGGTTTCTGGAAGAACAAAAGAACTGGAAAGTTTGAATCATTTCAGTAGGTGCTGGGGCGTAGGGAATGTTCCCAGTTGTCTGTACCTGCCCTAGGTTGATTACAGCAGGTGGATAGTGGCCACCAATGCCCCATAAAGGAGGTGAGCAGGGTGTGGGCTCTGGATTGGGTGATTTGTATTTGAAAAGGACACTAGAGGGCAAGTTGTTTACTATCTCTAGGACTTGGCTAGTCCTGGGAGGGGCAGTCCTTCCAGCATTAGCAAGGCCCCAGAGGTCAAAGCATCAGAATGCAGAAAATAAAAGACACTGTTAACACACCACTGTTTAAAAATCACATATTTCAGTGAGAATTGGGACTCCTGATTTCAATGCATGCAGTAGGAAAATCTATCTTGTGAAGCTGAATCTGTTCTCTGCTGTCTACTCTCTCCAGTGGGTCAGAGCCGAGCTGCTGTCTCTTTAGGTGGGGCCTGAGTGTTCCAACTTGCCATAGTCCTCACCATTCCCTCCTATCTCGGTCTGCTTCACTCTTTTACATGCCTGGCTCCTGTAAGATTTTAAATCCAAGGCTCCTCCCTCCAGAACTTTAAATTTAAAGTGACCTTGTGGAGTGAAACTCACCAGAGTTGGTGAGCCACTGCGGAAATAACTTGCGCTCATGGAATTTAGTAGAAGTTTTGCCTG
>NW_007832616.1:0-762 GCF_000696425.1 Galeopterus variegatus
ATATACAAAAGTTAAAAGAGTTTATTACGACTAGACCTGTCATACAAGAAATACTAAAGTTCTTCAAGCTGAACTGAAAGGACACTACACAGTAATTTGAAGCCCTAAGAAAATGCAAAGTTACCCAGTAAAGGTAAACACATGGACAAACATAAACACTAGTATTATTGTATTTTGGTTTGTAACTATTTTGAATTATTCTATAGAATTTGAAAGGCAAAACCATATAAAATCAAATTATGAATTATGTTAATGAGCACACAGTACACAAAAATGTAATCTGTGATAAAAACACCATAAACGGTAGGGTGTTTAAAGGAGTAGAGGTTTTTTTTTCTTTGTTTTCTTTTTTTGGGGGGGAGGGGGGGCAGCTGGCCTGTACAGAGACATGAACCCTTGAGCTTGGTGTTATAAAACCACCCTCTAACCAACTGAGCTAACTGGCCAGCCCCAGGAGTATAGTTTTATATGGGACTGAAGTTAAGTTGATATCAGCTAAAAATAGATTGCTATAACTTTAAGACATTATATGTAATCTTCAGTGTTAACCATAAAGAAAATGTCTATAGAATATACATAAAAGAAAATGAGAAGAGAATCAAAATACATCATAACAAAAACTCAACAGAAAAGAAAGGAAAGCAGTAAGGAAGCAAATGAGGGGAAAAATAATCTGTGATATACAAAAACAAATAAAACACCAATAGTTAATTATTTTTAATGTAAATATATTAAAATCATTAATTGCTTCAAATATGTATG
>NW_007832617.1:0-762 GCF_000696425.1 Galeopterus variegatus
TAAAAGATTTTGAAATGGCCCAGTGAAAAATTTGGCTAGTGAACTCTTTGGCAGAATTAAAGCAGAGAAATCCAGAAATCTTGAGTTGGAACAAAATTTTTCATCACAGCTCTTTGGATATCTGACCTTCGTGGGAAACTATCCATCTTTTAAGTTCATTCACTAACTAAACACACACACACACACACACACACACACACACACACACACACACACACACAAGAGCTGTCTATTGGCTAGACACATGATTGAGACCAGTCTCTCAGGGGAAAAAAAGATATATCCCATGTTCTCTAAGCATTCGTGGATCGAAAGATAGTCAGAGAAGACTTCCCATGATATTAAAAAAAAAAAAAACTATTGAAGGAGGAGGGGCAGGGAGATGACATGCCATTAAACGAGCAGTAGGGAGACACCAATGGCATGTGGGTGATAGTGTGCTTTTTGTTCTCTATCTTTGCTGAAGCCTTGAATACAGAGCATACATGATCTTTTGTGGCATACTTAGAGGATGAGAGTCCTGGAAAGAACACTTGGGTACTAAACAAGAGAGAGAAGAATGGTGATTAAAAGAAGATAAAATAATCAAGCAAAGAAAAAGTGAAGCACACACAAAATCTAAGAGGTACTCTTGTCAAATATTAGGATAATTCTATACTCTTCTATGAATTTACTTTCATAGTAACAATAAGAATTCATACACACACACACAAATAGGCAGTGGAAAAGAAACGCTGTCACTGAAATACTGTGATCATTTTA
>NW_007832618.1:0-762 GCF_000696425.1 Galeopterus variegatus
AGAGCATGGGATATCTTCCCATCTTTTTGTGTACTCTTTAATTTGTTTCAGAAGTGGTTTGTAATTTTCATTGTAGAAGGCTTTAACCTCCTTGGTTTAGTTGATCCCTAGGTATCATATTTTATGGTGACAATTGTAAATGAGCTTACTTTCTTGATGAAATTTTGTTTTATGTCATTACTTGTTATACATTATTTTCTCATGGGGTTTACATTCATTGAGGGATGAGAAAATTAATATATAATCCAATAAAGAATATATGATTTCAATTTGATATTTTTTCTTTGAAGAAAATTAAAACAGAGTAAAGGGATCAAGCTTTTTCTGGGGTCAGGGAGTGAGGTCATTTTTTGACACTGAAGGAAGTGAGAAAGTATTAATGTGAAAATATCTGGTAGAAGAATGTTCTAGGAAAGGAAACAAGAAAGACAAAGTCATTTAAAAAAAGACATAAAGAAAGAAAAACAGACAAATAACAGTAAAATATAACTGTAGCAGAAATGAGCATTAGGTAAAGGGAGAACATGGGATTAAAGAGAGAACTTTAAAAATTGATCACATATTACTTTAAAGATTATGTAAGTGCTTTCTGTCTTACTTTTAGGAATGAAGTTGGGTCTAGGTGAAGAAATGTAGACAAGTAAACTTCTTCTATTTTCTGTTTTTAATACATGAAACATATTAAATATGTTTAGGAAAGGAGCTGATACAAAGGGAGAACTCAAAGAAAATCGAAAGTGCTAAGTCAGTGAAAAATTAGCC
>NW_007832619.1:0-762 GCF_000696425.1 Galeopterus variegatus
AGAGCAAAAGGGCAGGGAAGGAGTCCAGCCCCTCACCCACATCCTTTGTTGCATTCCTAGGATGTAAACTTAACGTGCTCACATCTCATCTACCCAGAACACTAAGCAGTCTGGGAAGATTCCCAGAAGGCTGCTGAGAGGCGAGGTTCAAATACGGGAGCCAACAAACTTTGTCTATAATGGGTCGGGTCGTAAATACATTCTATTTACTAAGGGTCTCTGTCACAACTGCTCAACTCCACCCTTGGACCTGAAAGCAGCCATCGCCAACATGTAACCGCAGTGTGCAGCTGTGTCCCAATAAAACTGCGTTCACAGATGGGCAGTGGCTGAATTTGGCCAGAGAGCCGTAGTGTGCCAACCCCTCTCCTAACGCATGTGAATTTGAACACCACCTGAACTTGATAGAGATTTGGGGATTTCTTTCGCATACAGAATACATACATATGAGAAAAAAGTTTGATAAATATTTTCTAACAATATCTGGAATGTCTCAAAAACCAGACATCTTTGCTTGGTTACTTTTGTACAAAATCAAGCAGAAATGAGTGGGTAAAAACCCAATGCAGATCTTCCTACTTGTGTTTTATTTATGTGTGTGTGTGTGTGTGTGTGTGTGTGTACACCTTTATATTTCAATAGACTCATTGAAATCACTTTTGGAAGGATATCAAGGAAAAACTGTACTGTAGTAGGTTCAACAGGATTCCATTAAGGGTTTGGGCACCAAAATTTGAATTAAATGTTTTATTTTGAGATAAC
>NW_007832620.1:0-762 GCF_000696425.1 Galeopterus variegatus
CTTTTTTCTAGGCAGAAAAAATACAATATTGGCCAAATCAGATTAGGTACCTGCCCTTCTGAAGCTTGTATCTTTAAAAATCATTCTCTGAAGCCACCTGCTTTAGCCCAAAACAAGGTAGAAATATCTGCCTTCTGACATCATAATGATCTGTATAAAATGCCTTCACTCTTTTTCTATATGTTATAATGTACTTATGTGAACTCTTCCTCTTTCCAGTCTCCGATTAAGTTGAAGTTTGGACCTACAACTTATTAAACTCTGTATCCCAAGCTCTTTCCACAATGACTGACACAAAAGAGGAAGAGGCCAATAAATGTTTGTTGAAAAGACAAAATATTGAAAAGAAAAATTGAGAAAGAAAAAGAAAAGTTGAAAAGAAAAAATACTGGATTTCCATTAGATAGACCGTGCTGTTGAAATCAATTTAAATTGACAGATAGAAAATCTTGTAAAGTCATCTTAAATTTATCTGTAAAGTAACAAAAACATAAAAAACGTTTTGGTGAAAAAGAAAATAAGGCAATAAGCTAGGTAAATTAGATGATTATTTAAAATAGTTTTTACTTGAGTATTTATAAAACCAGAAAAATTCAGCCTTGATTTTTCACCATTATGAAGCTTGAGGCATAGGACTAAAGATTCTGGTACCCATTTAAGGTGAAGATTTTAGAAGAAGATCATCCCACTTAAAAAAAGTAATCATGGGGCCGGCCCGGTGGCGCACTGGATAAGTGCGCCGCTTGGGAAGCGCGGCGGCGC
>NW_007832621.1:0-762 GCF_000696425.1 Galeopterus variegatus
TGTCCCAGTGGCCCCACTGAGTTGCCCTCTCTAACATAAAGTCCAAGGTCATAATGTTGATCCTCAGAAATTCCACACAGTGTTGTCCATTTAAGCTAAGGAGTATCGGAGCACCTCAGTGCATCTATCAGGGTCAAGAAATTCTGGCTGCAGTACCAGCAACTGTGCCCAAAGTGATTCACTTATGCTGCTGAGGAGTGAAAGGGCATTACAGTGCTTCTCCCAAGAGCTCAAGACTTCCACATGACCCCAATGACTCAGTCCAGACTTACTCACTTCAGCAAGTAACTGCAAGTTCCCCAGTGCCTAGGCCAGTGAGGAACTCAGAGAAAACTTTGAATTGAATACAGTAAAAGTGATCACGCAGAAACTACACTACTGTATCTAACCTAAACCAAACCTAAAACAATACCCAACTGTCACTAGAGGGCACATCTATAGGAGAAAATCTCTTCTCTCAAAAGCTACTTCAGGGCCGGCCCGGTGGCGCACTGCTACAGTGCACTGCTTGGGAAGCGCAGTGGCGCTCCCACCGAGGGTTCGGATCCCAAATACAGACCGGTTCCCACTCACTGGCTGAGCGAGGTGCAGGGAGCAACACCGAGGGTTGCGATTCCGTTGCCGGTCCCGGTCCGGTATGGGCGCGACACTGATGGTTGCAATCAGTTGTCAGACACGAAAAAAGACAAAAAGGAAAAAAAAAAATAAGGGATACTAGAAGTATTTTTAAAATACTAAAATATGACACCTCCCAGAGGAATA
>NW_007832622.1:0-762 GCF_000696425.1 Galeopterus variegatus
GGTATAGGTTCCATGCTGACAGAGGCAAGCTAAGATTGGAGCCTCCTGCCCACACCCAGATCTTCACTGTAAAACAGGTTTACTCCAGAAGTGAACTGCTGTCTCTTACCTGAATTCTAGAGGGTTGCGCGTTAAGACGGAGTGTTCCTAAGATCTTTCTAAGGGAAATGATTTTATTTGAAACAGAATATGAGAAGTTTAAGCCTAAAAGTGCTATTGAAAACTATGGAGATTTTGGATATAAACAATTGAGAGGAGATTGGAAGCTCCACGAGAGCATCAAGCTGAACACTAGACCATCTAAAAGCTTAACAAAAAGAACCAAGGAAAAGAGTATAGCTAAAGTAGCCTTCTTGGTGTCAGAAAAACCTCAAAATCTGTCCCCAAAGCCTACCCCTACCATGGGGCCCAAATTGAATTGGATCAGACTGTGGAACAATTTATGACCAGAGCATGTTTGAATAGATCAATTGGCCTGAAATTAGTGGAAGTTAACTGCTAGCTGTAAAATAAACAGACTCAGACAGCTTGACAGAGGGGGTAAGGAAAGAGACAGTCAAAAGAGCTCTATTAAAAATAATCATTATCCTAGAGTGTCCACACACAGGTTCAAGGGTGTGATTTGTGAGGAGTGACATTGGAGACTGCACACAGAAGGCAAAAGGGACTCCAGTGAAATAGTCTAGCCAAGTAACGAGATTAACTTGGAAGCAAAAACAACAAAAAGCCTTAGGCAATGGAGTAGTCATTGGCATCTAGAGT
>NW_007832623.1:0-762 GCF_000696425.1 Galeopterus variegatus
GCCGATGCCGAGGTTCGGCTGCGACCAGGCTCCCAGCAGAAGTGTGAAGCCCATGAGGCTACCTGGGCTGCTAAGATGCCTTCCTCTCTGTCCCAGGGCTGGGTTCTCTCCAGAGCTGGCATTACATTTTTGCTTTAAGAGTAAAGCACTGGCTGGGTACAAAGTTTCAGTGAGACAGGAGGAATAAGTTCTGGATATCTATTGCACTGCATAGTGACTACAGTTGATATTCGTAATAATGTGTATTTCAAAATTTCTAAAAGAATAGAGGTGATGGATATGTTAATTACCTTTAGTCATCCCATACATTAATATATATCAAAACAGCACACCGTACGCCATAAATATATATGCAATTATTTGTCAACTAAAAAAAAGAATAAACCACCAGTTTCTTCCTTCAGAACTCAGTGCTATCTTCTTTCACAGAACTACGAAGCTCAGTCAGCATTTATTACACTGCCCTGCCATTCTTTCCTTTTTCTTTTAAAAGTAGCAACCCACACTCTTACATGTCCATTGGCCAGCGGGATTTTTTCAGTGAGATCCACACCATCAGCATAAGCTTGGAGTAATCCAAAAATATCTCTAGTCTTGACGGCCTCGCAAAGGCTGTGAAGCTTTGCTGCATTATCTGCATGCTTTTTCCTTGCATATCTCCTCTCGATGTACTTGGCCGTGATGTAGTCCTTTCTTGCATTCCTGAAACCAGACATAATTCCCTTGTACATCACAAAGGGCCTCCAGTCAGTCATCCAGCAT
>NW_007832624.1:0-762 GCF_000696425.1 Galeopterus variegatus
CCTGGGGCCTGGGCTACTTATTGCCCAAGTCCCCAAGGGTTTCTTGTCCTTGGGAAGCTGATACCTAAACTCCCCAACAAGTAGTGCCCCCAGGTCAGAAAATATCAAAAAGCCTAAATGGCAGGTACTAGCTGCACCATAGGTAGAGTCTATCAAGCGAGGCAAGGACTATTCCATCCTGCTGCTGATGTGGCTAAAGTTAGAACGTGATCGCTAGGGGAGTAATGTTTTCTCTCCACTTGGGGTAGAGGAGGAGCAGGCAGGCCCTGGAGAGACCAGCCTCCAGGGTCCAGGAACCCTCAGCACAGATGCTGAGCTCAGGTGAGTCAGATAGGGAGGCTGTGAGCCAGGGGTGGGGTGGCACAGCCTGCTCCCAGTGGCCCTGGGGTGCCAGGGCCCCCCCAGCCCATTCCTCACTAAAGCCCTGATCCTCATCTCTGGCTCACCCTTTGATGAGGTCCCACTTCCTGTCTGCACCCCGTTATTAACCAGACTGTTCCCTCTACAACTGTGTCCTCTCATCCCTACCTCTGAGAAAATGGCAGGGTCAGCAATGGGGTAGGGTAAGAACTCTTCTATGGGTCCAGCCCCAACTCAAACTGAAGTCCGTCTTAACTACTGACCCCACCATGGGCAGCCAGAAACCCCATGCCTCTCAGTCACCCCACAAATCAGTGCAGAATTATTGCCCTGGGCTGAGTTCAGGGGTCCCAGGAGCCATAGACCCAGCCCCTTTCTCCAGGGCTCTTCATCAGGGGGTGG
>NW_007832625.1:0-762 GCF_000696425.1 Galeopterus variegatus
AGACAAGAGGAGAGGGTCATGCCAGACATTAGCCAAAAGCCAGTGCTGGGATACTGTATTCTCCCTCTCTGATGGGATTTCACAGTGACTGATCTAGGGCAGAGAGTGGCCTCTGTAACTATTGATCTCTAATGGAGTTTGGCTCACTGTAACAGGTGATTGGAAAGAACTTTTTTGGGTATCTATAGGCATGTGGGTACCCCTAAGGTAACATCATGTGTCTAATTGCCAATTCTATGTACTTTTTGGGCCAGGCTTTGACCTAAAGAGAAGATAAGTAGTTTTTGGTGAAGTTCTTAAGTCCTGGAGAGCTTCCTTGTGTTCTGCTCTAAGAACTTGTTGGTTCATACCTATACTCAATGGCTCAGTTGCTTGGATGCTTTGTTCCTATGGACGGCCTTAAATACTGAGTCTGAGGATGGGGCTCCATTACAAGGACCTCCCTCCCTTTCTTAACCAGGTTGTGTTTTAACCTTTCATAGCATCTAGTACTTGTCACAATTTGTAAGTTGTGTGTGTGTGTGTTTGTGTTCATGCCTCCCATTCTAAGTTCTTTTAAAGGCAGGAACTACTGTTCTCTTGTTCACCGTTTTATCCACACTGCTTATACGGGGCTTGACATATAATAAAGAAAGAATGAACAGGACAGATAACCCATCCTGAAAAGTGAACTTCTCTGTCAACTGTGGTTTGCATATAGTAGCCTAAGAATAAATAATTGGCTTTTAATTTGGTCAGGGAGAAAGGGCAAAAGAAAATCAT
>NW_007832626.1:0-762 GCF_000696425.1 Galeopterus variegatus
CTGCCAGGATCATACTGCACCTGAGTGCTGAATGCTGGGACAGATAGGTTGGTGGGGGAGGGGACTACACTGCTGCATGGACTAGTTTCACTTTAAATTCATGACCACAAATGCCAAATGGTTAGTTAACACTGCCTGGTGATTCTGCTGCACTTCTCTAGTATGTTCTTTCTCTCACTCATTATTTTGTGACCTGGCCTCCTCCTGGGGCGGGAGGGGGAGCTCCCTCATCTTTCCATGCTCATTTGCATCTGAAGCCATATTTTACTATTTCAGAGTCTCATCCTTCTGTTTCAGAGACTCATCCTTCCACCTGTTCTATGGATCCTATTCCTTCTTATCTTGTCAATGCCTTTGCTTCTGAAAATGAACCACATCGCTCCTTAAGCCCACTCCCTTCACTGTCAAACTTTCCTCTTCTCCTTGAAGACTCCCATTGGGCCACTAAATGTTATGACCCCCGGCTTTATCTAGGGATAATTTCTTCTTTATACTCTTTAAGTATTCTCATCCAGTCCCATAGACATAACTACTAGCCATATGTTGATTATTCTCATATTTATATTTCCAGCTCTCATCTCTCTCTTGAATAGGATTTACATATCCTATTTAATATCTACGTTTGTGCCTAATAAATATTTTAAACTTAAATGTCCAACCTAGAAATCATAATTTTTCCTCTAACCTAATCTTCTCATGTCAGAAAGTGGTACTATTATCTACCCAGTGCTCTGGCTGAAATTCTGACTCATCTTTGGTCCC
>NW_007832627.1:0-762 GCF_000696425.1 Galeopterus variegatus
AAGACATATGTAGTAAATAGTAAAATGGGAGCAAATTATAAAGTGGGAGAGTTCGTAGCTATTGACCAGGACACAGATGGACCTTCAACAACTGTTAGGTAAGAATGACATTTTCTAACTAATTTTCACCACATGAAATTGAATATTTATGTTCTTTTTAGAAAATTTAAGTATCTGAATTAAAATATTTTTCATTATTTTTGAAACCATCATTCAACTGTAAAAAGTACTAGCTACTGAGTTGTTACTTGTGTTTAACTTAAGAAGATATAAAAATTTATGCAAGATGTAAGATAGTTAACTGTAAAGATGTAATATGTGAAAATAATATACCTCAAAAGTTTTGACATTCCTGTGTTTATATATCTTTTTGATCAATTAGCTAATTTCCACATGCCATAAATATTCCCTCAAAATCTTCTATAAAAACTGATTTTCCCATTGCAAATTTGCCCAGCTCGAAATCAATTAGATTTCATTAGCTCATTTCAATTATATCTTCTAATTTAATCACTAATTAATATTGGTCAATACACTTTGGTGTGAAAAATTAATTATATTAAGAAAAATTTGTGCCATTTTCAAAAACTCTAGATATCCAAATGTTTTAGCTTAGTTGTGAAAAATCCGTGTGTGTGTGTGCACATGTATTTGCACATGAGACTGTGATCAAGAGGAACATTGGGAAAAGACCTCACAAGTGAATTCTAAAAGTTCTTCCTCTGTGTTCTCCTCACATGGTGTGAGCAGTTCTGCTACAGC
>NW_007832628.1:0-762 GCF_000696425.1 Galeopterus variegatus
GTTTCCAGAATTTCATTTGGTATTGATTTCTAATTTTAATCCATTGTGGTCTGAAAAAATAAATGGGATAATTGCAATTTTTTCTGAATTTGTTGAGATTTGATTTGTTACCTAACATGTGATCTATCCTGGAGAATGATCCATGTGCTGATGAGAAGAATGAATATTCTAAGATTGTTGGATGGAATGTTTTGTAGATATCTGCCAAGTCCAATTGGTCCAGAGTGTTGTTTAGATCTTGTGTTTCTCTGCTGATTCTTTGCCTATATGATCTGTCCGATATTGATAGTGAGGTGTTCAGGTGTCCTGCTATTATGGTATTAGTGTCTATTTCCTTCTTTAGGTCTAATAGATTTTGTTTTATAAATCTGGCCTCTCCGACATTGGGTGCATTTATATTTATGACTGTCTTGTCTTCTTGATGGATCAATCCTTTTATTATTATGTAGTGGCCCACATTATCTCCTTTTATGGTTTTTAGTTTAAAATCTATTTTATCAGATATAAGAATAGCTGCTCCAGCTCGTTTTTCATTTATGTTTGCATGGTAAATCTTTTTCCATCCTTTCACTCTTAGTCTATGTGAGTCTTTATAGGTGAGATGGGTCTCTTGCAGGCAGCATATAGTTGGGTCCTCCTTTTTAATCCAATCAGCCAGTCTGTGTCTTGATTGGGGAATTAAATCCTTTTACATTATTTGCTGTTATTGAAGAGTGTTGATTTACTCCTAGCATTTTATTGATTTTTGTTTGGATGTCTTAA
>NW_007832629.1:0-762 GCF_000696425.1 Galeopterus variegatus
ATATCTACAGAACATTCCACCCAACAACCTCAGAATATTCATTCTTCTCATCAGCACATATATTGCAAATATTTTCTCCCATTCTGTTGGTTGCCTTTTTGCTCTGTTAATTGTTTCTTTTGCTGTGCAGAAACTTTTTGTTTGCTATAAACCCTTTTGTTTACTTATTTATTTATTTTTTGGTTGCCTGTGCTCTTGGAGTTGTATTCATGAAGTCTGTACCCAATCCTACTTCCTGAAGTGTTTCCCCTATGCTTTCTCTAAGGAGTTTTATTGTTTCAGGATGTATATTTAATCCTTTACTCCATTTTGAGTTGATTTTTGTATATGGTGAGAGGTATGGGTCTAGATTCATTCTCCTACATCTGGATATCCAGTTTTTGCAGCACTGTTTGCTGAAGAGGCCGTCTCTTCCCCAGTGTGTAAACTTGGTGCCTTTGTCAAAGATCAGATGGCTGTCGGTGTATGGGTTGATTTCTGGATTCTCTGTTCTATTCCATTGTTCCGTGTGTCTGTTTTTATGCCAGTACCATGCTGTTTTGGTTATTATAGCTTTGTAGTATAGTTTAAAGTCAGCTACTGTTATGCGTCCAGCTTTATTTTTATTTTTTAATTTAATTTAATTTTATTTTACTTCTCCAAATACATTGTACTTGATTTTCATGCCCCTTTACCCATTCCTGTCCCCTTACTCCTGCCGCTCCCCTCCCCCACATCATATCTGTGCACTTGGCTTAAATAGTTCAAGGAATTTTTGTGGTT
>NW_007832630.1:0-762 GCF_000696425.1 Galeopterus variegatus
TTGCCTAGATGATCTGTCCAATGCTGAGAGGTATGATCAGGTCCCCCAATATTAACATAGACGAGATGCTTCTTCTGTCTCTCTGGAATGGACTTTGTGGAGAGAGACATCCTCTTCTTTTCTTTATCTCTGCTGGTGACTCTCCTTGTGTCAATGCACTCCAGTGGTTGGTGGACTATCTGCATGGTGGATGTGGCGTCTAGCCGCTTTTGCGGCAACCATGGTTATGGTGGAGGCTGTGGTGGGCCACCCACGTGGAGGTGATGTTTTTGGCATGCTCCTTGGTGCTGGCAGTGTGCCTGGTTGTAGGGTGTGTCTGCTCCCAGCTCCATATCTCAGGTCACCAGGTGGGCCCTGAGGTGCTGGCATGGTGTGCCTGGTTGTGGGAGGGGGGGTCCAGTCCCCTTCTCCATGCCCCCTGTCCCCGGGTGGGCCCCAAGGCACTGGTGCAGTGTGCCTGGTTGTGAGATGGGGGTCTGGTCCTCAGCTCCATGCCTCGGGTCAGCGGGCAGGCCCCAATGCAGTGGCATGGTGTGCCTGGTTGTGGGAGTGGGGTCGGTCCCCTTCTCCATGACTTGGGTCCCTGAGCAAGGTCCTGAGGCGCTGGCAGTGTGACTGGATGTGGGAGTGGGGTCGCCAGGTGGGCCCCAAGGCACTGGCATGGTGTGCCTGGATGTGGGAGTGGGGGCTGGTCCCTGGCTCCAAGCCTCTGGTTCCCAGGCAGGCCCCAAGGCACTGGTGGTGTGCCTGAGCCGGAACTAA
>NW_007832631.1:0-762 GCF_000696425.1 Galeopterus variegatus
CAGAAATGTGGAGGAGAGGCAACTCTATCTTGGGGATAATGACACAGATGGCCCAAGGAACGAAATCCAGGGCCAAAGGGACAGAGACGTTACAGCACTCTGAGCAATTCTAAGCTTTCAGCAGATGCTCAGCAATACTGGTGGAATCAATGAACGAAGGAAGGAACGAAGCCCCTTCCCCACTTCGTCCCATCCTCCTCAGCACCAGGAGGGGCTGGCTGTGCCCTCTGACCCCAAGCACCCCCCTCACACCCTGCAGGATGGGCCCCGTCCCAGGCTGCCTTGAAAGTAGATTAGTGGTTGCCGGAGGAGAGGGGCTGGAATGGGGGTTTCTTTCCCGGAGTGAGGAAAATGTTCTAAAATCGATCGCGGCAACTTTTGCACAGCTCTGTTACACTAAAGCTGTTGAAACGTACACTTTAAACAGGTGTATTGTACAGTATGTGAATTATATCTCAATAAAGCTGCTATCAGAATTAAAAAGTCATCTGCCTCATAAGTCTCTGGGCCTTTGCTCCTGCCGTCCCCTGTGGGAGTGCCCTTCCTGTCTTGTCACCTTTGAATGTAGTCGCCTTTGACCTCAGCTCAGAGAATGTGCTGGCGTGAAGCCAGTCCTCCACGGACAAGGAACCCCTCCCTTCTCCAAGTGCCACCGACCACACTCTCCCCAGTGATACCAAAGCGTTGGGTACTGTCTGCTTGGGTCACGCTGGTGTCCCCACTGCCCAACACAATGTCACATTCCCATCAGTCTTTCAATAA
>NW_007832632.1:0-762 GCF_000696425.1 Galeopterus variegatus
ATGTATTATGTCATCATTTTTATGTACTTAAAAGTAAAAACTTTTATGCTTAGAGACACACACACACACACACACACACATATATATATATGGTAAAACTACACCAAAAAAACCCCAAAAACTAAGAAATATAAACATAAAAGAGAATCGTGTTTGCTGCTTGGGTCGCATGGAAGAGAGATTCATAGAAAAGTATGTAGCCACTTTTATGTTACTGAAAATACTCTAATTCTTAAGAGGGTGAATTTGCAAAGGATGACTTTGTGATTTTATTATGATAGTCCCCAACATCAAAATAGGTTATCTACATCTATCTGTCATATTGAGTTTTTCAAATATATAATAAAAATTTCATTAGGAATTGTTTTTGAAATAGTCAAAATACCATGAGTGGAATGAGAAATTATAACATAGCCTGCTAGAGGAGAAATATTCACTTATTATGAAAAATAATCATGGGGTCTTCTTCCCAACACATAAGTTAACCTATGAGTTACTTAAATATAATGAGAATAAGATCATTTGATGTAATCATTGTTGGAAATTGAATAGCTCCAAATATTCTTCAGGAAATGTTGATTCCGTCCATTTAAATATTCTCAATTAACACTTTTTTTATTAAGTTATCAATACTTCTTTTGATCCAAATTGCCTGTTTTTGATTGGATCCTACAGTCAAGTTCACTCCTGGCAAATTTTATTGGGCATACCCCACAGTAAATCCTAGCAGGTGAACTCAGCACACACTTCAATTAAGGACAA
>NW_007832633.1:0-762 GCF_000696425.1 Galeopterus variegatus
AATCAAAAGGTTCTATTAACCCTCCATTCAAATTTATATTCCTCCATCATCCTCCAGTCTTTTACTGGCATAAGTTATATTCAAAAATTAAGTACCTTTTCTCATGACTCTCCTTGTTTGATTATATGGTAAATAAATAAATACTGGAGCTTCCTCCCCACATTCTTCTAGATAATGTAATATTTGTTTTCAAAGTACATATACAGGTGTTCATTTGGTATACAATCCCTAATAGGAAGCCTTTTTAGGGAAGGGCCTCGCTCACCATATAAATCACAGTACTTAACAGAGTAAGTGCTTGATATAAATTGGCTAAATTTAACACAATTTACAGAATTAATTTCTGGTGCCTCTATCTTATATCTATGAATAGTTCTTTTTATTTTCAGATGACCTCAAGTTCCTATTGAGTTTTACCTTGTCTTCAAAAACCTTTCCTGCAATTTGAATTTTCTTACCTTTCTTTGCAGCTGATAGGTGACCCCAGATAATCTGATGTTTTACTGGAATTAAATAAAGATATACTGAATTTCTTTGTCTACATTTGTAATCAAAATGCTAAGTCACACAGAAGTCAAACTATGTCCTGTGGTTTCTACAGATCCACATGATCACTAAACTACGAGTTACTACTGGCTGGTTATGAGCATAGAGGCAACTGTTTGCAGATGGTCAGGAGTGATCCACTCATCTGTCTACATTTTTTTTTTATCAGAGTGTTCTGTGTTCTAACATCAAATCCTTAATGAAGATCGAGTCAGT
>NW_007832634.1:0-762 GCF_000696425.1 Galeopterus variegatus
ATAAACAATAGACATAATTATGTAGATATCCAGGGAAAACGCGTTGCAAGCAGCGGAAACAGCAAGTGCAATGGAAATAACACTATTTCAAATATCTCTGAAGCTCAACTTTGGAAGTCAGAAAGCCATATTTCCTCTAAGCAGTGCATATATTTGTGAGCATAAGCAACTTATTAACTTTCTGTACTTCAAGGACCACATAAAAAAGTCTTCTCCCAGGTTGGTGAAGTTATTTAAAACTATTGAAGCTATAGTCTTAGCTCACCTGCTAAATCAGAGTCTCCAGGTGCAGGTGTTACAATGTCTGTTTTGAAATACATATACATAGACAACTTTTGCTGTACTCCCCAAAGTCATGAACTCCTTAGGTGTAATGAATTTTAGAACAGAGACAGCAAAGTCCTCTGGACTTGAACTCTCCTTATGTCTGGTTCTGTGGGAAGAACCCACCCAAAACAACTACTAGGAAAAGCCTATACTTAGAAGTCAATAGCGCCACTTGCAGCACAAGAAAATAGGGTCAGACACAAACCCAGATCCACAGGATTAAAAATATTTAAGCCAGAAAAGAAAAAGGATGTACAAGTGAACCAGGCAAGGAAGTGTTGCTTTATCTTATCATAAATTTTTTCTTTGGATTTAAAAAAACAAAATAGTGAACCAGGCAAGAAAGTGTTGCTTTATCTTATCATAAATTTTTCCTTTGGATTTAAAAAAACAAAATAAAACAAACAAAAAGCACTTGTATGTGCAACACTTCTA
>NW_007832635.1:0-762 GCF_000696425.1 Galeopterus variegatus
CCCATAAGAACACTAAGCCAGAATATGCATAACTTATCTATTCAAACCCCGATTTAAATGTTATTTTCTAAAACTCAAACTCTAAATCTTTATTTTTAATAGCACACAAGTTTGAAAAACAAAATTGTATACTGCTTACCAGGAGATATCAATATGCTCTTCTAGAAGGTGTGTTCACCTATGTAGGGAATCACCTCTCTGGGTCACGTTGACTTAACAATTAAAACCTATTGCTTTTGGCTGCAGTTCCCAACAGGCTTCTTTAATTGTTACCTCCTTGTTTCTTCTTTACATTTTTTACCCCATTCTAACTCACGATTATTCATATCCAGTGTGTAACATCCAGCTGATCTTAATAGCTACTATTTTTAGCATGTTTGGTATGCTCTGACTCTCTTATATTTTTTATTTCTTTTAATACTGATACCAGTTTATTAAAAGCATATGGTAAAACTGAGACAGTTAAGGGCTATCATCATAGTAACAGCTTTTTTGTGAATGAACTAAGATTTGAAATGAAGCCTGGCCCATTCCATAACTCTGTGCAATTAATCAATGTGCTCTAATACTTAATGATTATATATAAATTGGATATTTGACATCTTTTTTGGTTGATTTCCATTACAAAATTCTTCCTGCTCCAGTTTCATTCGAAAAGATCATTGAAACATTTTCCTCACAAAAGTATGAAAGTAGAGCCCCTCCCTTCCCCCTTGGCAAATGTAAAATAAAACAAACATGAATAAATGAAATTATCCTTTG
>NW_007832636.1:0-762 GCF_000696425.1 Galeopterus variegatus
TTTTTTTTTTTTTTTTTTTTTTTCTTTTAGTACTTTGAATATATCATCCCATTCTCCTCTGGCCTGTAAGATTTCTGATGAAAAATCTGCTGTGAGTCTGATGGGTATTCCCTTATAGGTGACTTGATGCTTTCTCTTGCTGTTTTCAGAATTCTTTCTTTGTCTTTTACTGTTGACAGTTTGACTATAATGTGTCTTGGAGAGGTTCTTTTTGGGTTGGATCTGTTTGGGGATCTTTGAGCTTCTTGTATCTGAGAGACAGTATCTCTCCCAACACTTGGGAAATTTTCAGCTATTATTTCTTTAAATCAGTTTTCAATAACTTTTCTCTCTCTTCCTCTTCCAGTACACCCATAATATGGACATTTGTATGCTTAAGGTTGTCTGACACATCTCATAGGCTTTCTTCACTATTTTAAGTTCTTTTTTCTATCTAACTGGGTTAATTCAGAAAGTCTGTCTTCTAGTTCTGAAATTATTTCTTTGGCTTGTTCTAGTGTGTTGTTTAAGCTCTCAGTTGTATTCATTATCTTATTGAACAAATTCTTCTGTTCCAGGATTTCTGATTGGTTCTTTTTTATGATTTCTATCTCTGTTGAATTTCTTGTACATGTCTTGGATTGTTTTTTTGACTTTGTTTTGATCTCTATTTGTTTTTTTCTTGGATCATGTTGAGTTTACTTAAGATTGCCATTTGGGATTCCTCTTCAGGCATTTCACTGGTTTCCTGTTGTTTGTCATTTCGAATTAGAGAATTATTGT
>NW_007832637.1:0-762 GCF_000696425.1 Galeopterus variegatus
ACATTTATAATAATAAAAGAATTACTCCACAAAACTATAAAATTTTAAAAATTTTCATATACCTAATAATATAGATTCAAAATTTATAAATAAATTATTGAGAAAACTGTTGAGAATAAATTTATAAATTCACAAGCACTGAGGGAGGTTTTAAAACATATGAGTCAATACAAATTAGTGACAAAATAACTCAAAAATTCATGAATGTCTGACACTTAAATAATATACTTTGATGTAAAATGTCAAGAAGAAACCACAAAAGAAACCATGTTGATTTAAATGTTAAGAAAAATGTGGCACATCAGAGTTTATGAGATGCTTCTAAAATTGTGATTAGAGAAACAGATAGAACCTTAAATACTTATATTAACAAAGAATATATACTTAAAAAAATGAGTTCAACAATTTTAGACATTAAAGAATAAAAAAAGAAAAGAAAACAGGAATATAAAACCAAGAACTATAGAAGAAATACAAAATTCAGATGTGATCAGAAATCAGTGAAATGGAAACTAACAAATAATGGAAAAAATAATTAAAAATAATAAGAAAAAATATTTTTCTTGAAAAGTCTTAAAAATTAATAGACTCAGTGAGACTAATCAAAAATTAATAACAAAGAAAGAAGGTATATATTTTCAGTACCAGCAATGAAAAAATTGGTATCATTACAGCTCCTGTAAACATTAAAATACAACAGGATATTATGAATAACTTTATGGCAATAATTTTAACAATTTAGATGGAATTTTAAAAGTCAGA
>NW_007832638.1:0-762 GCF_000696425.1 Galeopterus variegatus
TTTACTCCTTACTGCTCCATCGTATTCCATATTGTACATATCCACCTCATTTTATTTATCCAGTCTCCCAGAGTTGTATACATCAGTTGCCTCTGATCCCTGCAATCACAATAGCCCTGAAGCAAAAACATTCATGCATATACTCTTATGGAACTGTGAGCATTTCTCTCAGGTGCATGGTAGGAGTGGAATGTTAGAACAGAGGCTATATATAAACATAATTGCCCTATATTTTTCCAAATTGCTCCCCAATATTGTTATACCAGCTTGATCCTCAACAGAAGTATATAAAGGCTCCCATTAAAAATCTCTTTATTTTGCATCTAGAGTAATTGATAGGACAAAGGAAGACTTGGCCAGTATAATTTTAGAGTTCTGTTTAAAAAACTGATATGGCCCTAACAATATAATGTAAGCTTTTTGTGTTTTCTGCCAATTTATACATTTGATATTAAAATGTTCTCTGAATATAAATGCACTGAAGATGACACTGAATGTGAAACAATGTATGCAAATAGGTACTTTTTCTTAATTTGTCTTTGAAAAAATTCAAACCTTAATATTCTATCATTACATAATAGTAGTACATTTTAAGGAGAAATTTAAAAACAACTGACCCAAATGAATGATAATGACTTTGCAATTTTTTAAGCAGTTCCAGGAATGGTGTTGTTTTATAATTGAAACCATACTCTACCGCGAATTCACTAGGTAATTTGGGGAAAAAAAAATTATGTCCTTTGCTGATGTATTTCAAACATA
>NW_007832639.1:0-762 GCF_000696425.1 Galeopterus variegatus
AGCTTCTTTTTGTACTTTAGCTGTTTATACTTGGACACAATGGAAAGACCTCACCTACAGGTCTTGCTTCTCCCAACCCATGGAAAACTGTTTATTAGAATTTCTATTTTTCAGAGTGTATTTCTCCTTTTTAAGTTAGGATCATAAGATTTGGTATACAGTTATATTCAAGCAAGAATAGAAATTTCTAAAGCCAGAGTCAATTAATTATCAGTGATTTAATGTCCTCCAGACAGGATGGTGCTTTATGCTGTAAGCCCACATAGCCCCCAGACTATTCCTAGTGCTAATATTTACCATTGTAATCACTTTCATTTGGTTAGTACACCTCTGCTCTGACTTATGATGGAGTCCTTGTGATGGCTGAAACTTTCCGAAATCTAAGAAGGCAGAAAATTGATATTTCAAGGAGAGGAAATGCTGGGGATTGTCTGGCAAATCCTGCTGCTCCATGGGGACAGGGAATTGACATGGAGAGGACACTCAAACAGGTAACTCTCACTTTTATTGAGTTCAATTTATTTCATGGTCTTGTTGAAATGGAATGTTCAAGAAAAGAGAATGATTTATCTGAGCATACATACATGCTATAGTTGCCATTTTAGTATGTCAAGGTATCATTTTAGAGACATTTCTAGATAGAATACAGGGTAGAATCTTGATGTTTCCAACTTATATAGATGCATAGTCAGGATAAGCTAGGTTATGCTGCTGTAATAAACAACCCCAAATCCCAGTGGCTTAAAACAACAAAGAAGCTTT
>NW_007832640.1:0-762 GCF_000696425.1 Galeopterus variegatus
TATTGGCTTTTCTGAATATGTGAAATCAAGGCAAATAATTTTATAATTTTTAAAAAGTTCAGATGCTCACACATGGATTGAGAGGTCCTATTAATTATTCACACAGCAAACATGCTGTACCAAACCCTGTGCTGGGCTCAGGGGAAACTCAGGCCCCAGGTGGGAGCAGGATCCCCTGGAACTGGGAGGTTGAGGGAAGACGGTTGAGGGAAGACTCCTCAGAGGAGGAAACCTTGAGGGCCAGCTGAAGGAAAAGGGGCATCTCAAGGAGAGGGAACAGCCCAAGCCAGGGCGAGAAAGCAGGAACTAGGAGTGGTTTATTGTGGCTGAAGCAGGGAGTGGACGGGGAAGTGTGCCTTTTCCTGCAATTATCCCAGTCATAATTATTTGAACAAGTATTTGTTTCATACCTGTGTGCCCTGCTAGATCACAGGCTCCAGGAGGGGGAATGGTGTGTGCCGTGTTCACTGCAGCCTTCCGGTACCCAGCTCTGTGCCCAGTATATAGTAACTGCTCAATTAAATCGGTGTTGTTTTGTTTGTTTTTTGTTTTTTGTGGCTGGCCAGCCCTATGGGGACCCGAACCTGTGAGCGTGGAGTTGCCAGCATCACACTCTCCCAAGTGAGCTAACTGGGCAGCCCTTGCTGTTAATTCTCATGTTAATATGGGTTAGATCAGACGGGGCTGTGAAGCCATGCTCGTGAGTTTAGACACTATCCTGAGGGCAGTAGGGAGCCACTGAAGGTTTTAAATAGGGGAATG
>NW_007832641.1:0-762 GCF_000696425.1 Galeopterus variegatus
ATGGTACTGCGAAAAATACAAATCTAATATAACTATTTGGGTAAATTGGAAATAAAAGGATGGAAAAGATATACCATGCAAACGTTAATTCAGAAGAAAGCAAGAATAATTGTAATAATATCAGATAAACTCCAGAGAAGACTATAAAAACACAAAGGTATATTACCTAATGATAAAGGAATTAATCTACCAAGAAGACATGGCAGCTATAAATATGTATGCACAAATATCCATAATTATATTTGGACTTCAACATTTCTCAACAATTGCTAAAACACCTAGATAAAAAATCAAGAATGTAGAAAAAGACAATATTCAAAAAAAAAAAAAAAAAGAATGTAGAAAAAACTAAGCAACACCATGAACCTACAGTATCTAATCAACACAGAACACGCAACAACAGCAGAATACATATCTTTTAAACATTAATGCGACAAATATAAAAGTAGAAAAAATCTTTGGGTATAAAACAAACTTCAATAAATTTAAAAGAATTCCAATTCTACAGAGTGTGCTCCCTGAGTACAATGGAAACAAAAGAAAAAACAAAAAGAAAGATAATGGGAAAAATATTGAAACACGTGGAAAGTAAATAGCACACTTCTTAAAAAGACACGGATCAAAAAGAAAGTATTAAAGAAAATTTTCAAAAATGCATTCAGCAAAATGAAAATGTGACATCAAAATTTGTGGGACACAGCGAAAGCTGTGCTGAAGAGAATTGGCAGTATTGCATGCATACATTTTCTAATACAATTACTT
>NW_007832642.1:0-762 GCF_000696425.1 Galeopterus variegatus
GTATAGATCACACAGGGATTAGCCGAAGGCGGTGTCGATACCTTCTGACTGAGCTGAGGCCCTTGGAAGGTTTCTCCTTGCTTTTCTGCTCCTTTATTCCTATTTGGTGCAGAATTATGTTATTGATAAAAGGGCTGGAGCTCCTTTTCTAAAAACGCTAATAGCATGTGTTTAAAACGTTCCCTATTTTCAGCAGTCTCTACTATTTTTGTCCTACACGATAGTCTAATTATTTGCTGTTGGCCGACAAATCATCTCAAAACATGCATCTGTTTTGAGACAAACAAGGAACGACTGACTTCCCGGTGCCTTTAAGGTTTCAGAATGAAAGTGGCTGGAAAGATTTCAATTGATTAGTGTACTGATAAATGATCTTTAGACATTTTTGAGCATATAATCATCCCCAAACTGCTTAATTCATATGTGACATCACTAAAGGAATTCTGTTTGGGAATTTATCTCAGTTTAAATATTTAAAATGTGTTCTTTAATGCACCTTCTTCTCCAGCCCCACAAAACTAACCAAATCATAGAATGATTTCTGAAAATAGGATAAAAATCTGGCAATTTCAAAACAATTTTACTGTTGAAAAACCTAGGATCATAATTGTGTCTGCTTTGTACAGTAAGATGATTTAAAAAAAAAAATTCCCCCTCTAGTTAATACATTTTCTAGTGTTTAATTTGGCTTTTTGTTAATGTTTTTTTTTCCCTTTTTCAAATAATAGTCTATGCTTTCTCTCTAAAGAAAAAATAAAATAA
>NW_007832643.1:0-762 GCF_000696425.1 Galeopterus variegatus
AACAAATCATCTTTGGATGGTAGGCTTAAAAAAGCTTATTTTTTCTCTTACATATTTTTGTGCACTCTATATCTTTCTTTAATGAGCACCTACCACTTTCATGATAAAAAAGAAAAAAGGCATATATTTTCTTGTTTTACTGATTTGTTTTACTTGGCTAACATTTCCTCCTGTGTGATCAATCCATTTTCTATGGGTCATAAGGAGTTAAAGGTATAGGATTTGGAGCCAGTCAGATTGGGCTCAAACACCAGCTGTGTGACTCAATAGCTGAGACTCTGAAGTAGGCTCCTACCCTCTCTACACCTGCACCACGCAACGTGTGCTCAACAGCACCTGCTGGGCACAGCACATACTTAATGCTTGTTCATTATTACTACTGTGGTTTGACGACCTTTTCTTCAAACAGAAACCCACTAGTGCAGTTAAAAAAAAAACAGTACTTAACTATATAACATAGTTTAGTCCAGCTTGTCTTTTGACCTTTCCATCTTCAAACTGAAAATGACTGACCCAAAGGAATAATGTTTACAAAAACACAAAAGAAGTATGTTGGCTTCACTGGGAAATTTGTTACAGAAGAAAGGCACAGGAGAAAATAGGGGGAAAAGTCAAAACCCCAATAAGGAGACCAGGCAACACGCATGTGTAACATGCCTGCATTTGAGGGTCAAGCAAAAACTCCAGCTGAGCCAGCAGCATATACCTAGGGCTGCCATCTGCACAGCATCCTCAGCATCATTTTTAAGTCAGAAAGACTTG
>NW_007832644.1:0-762 GCF_000696425.1 Galeopterus variegatus
TTAAACACAGGATGTGATTTTTCCTATTTTTACTATTTTTTGAATAAGTGAGTTTGTAGTGTGGGTTTGCACTGACTTTTGTGTTCTATTTATTTTTAATGATGTAGAAAATATTGTCAAAAGGACCGGGGGTAACAAAAATTGTACAATTTGAATGTTTGTATTAGAGTTCTCTGTGTATTCGTCATACTGCAGAGAGATTTTAAATTCTGTTTTTCAAAATTTTAAAATATTTTTGAGGATTTTGGAGGGTGGTAAGTAAGATGAAATATATGAATGTATAAAGAGAATCTGATGCATTGAACGAGATTAGGCAATAATCAGCACAAGTGATTGTGATGTAAGGTATTTGTTTAAATATAAAATTATAAAATTGTGTGTGTGTGTCTGTGTGTGTGACAGTGATACTGGTTATAAGAATACTACATGCCAGGACACATGGAATTTTCTAAACCTGTACTGAGAAAAACATTTTTAGACTTAAATGCCTTTCTTACTAGTCAAGAAATTTAGAAAATGTTAAATTAGACATTTAAATGTAAAAATTCTTATAACTAAAACTTCATGAAAGTGGGTACAGAAGTGGAATTTTAAAGGGAGAAATTACTGAATTAGATAGTAGAAAAAATAAAATTGGTATATTCAAGTTCCAGTTCTTTATTTTCTTAATTTACCATTTTTAATGATAAGATAGTTTTTTAAAAAAACCAGAAAAATCCAGAAAATAATAGTAACAGCATCAACATACCTACTTGTCAGCTA
>NW_007832645.1:0-762 GCF_000696425.1 Galeopterus variegatus
TTTTTTTTTTATTATTTCTAGATAATTTAAAACAACAGGATTAAAGTTTGCTTTGTTTTATTTATTTTCTTGGTCAAAATATCATATGTGAAAATTTAGTTCATATTAAAATAGTCATCCTCAAATAATACTGCTTTCCACTTCAGCCATTCTATATGAGGGAACTTCAAAAAGTTCATGGAAAAATCGAATTAAATGATAATCTGAATATTTTCATGAACTTTTTTTGAAGACCACCCTAGTGTGTGTATCACATGAATATATTTTTTAAAGCTTAAAGAATTCGAGATTTTAATTTGGGGTGAAGCTCTAATATGTCTGTTTTTCATAGAGGTTTCAAACATTCAGTATTTATTGAAGTGTGTACTCCCTTTATGATTTTTTTTTTTAAAGATATCAAAACGTGTGACTGTAAATGTCTGAAAGGACCTCAGAGAGCTGGTCCCAAGCCAATCCTGAAGGGTACAGAGCAGCCAGGGATTGTGATGGCTGTTGGCTCCTTGAGGTCTGTGTGCTGAGCTCTAACGCAGCCGTTGTTCAAGCATCCTCATGTCAGGAAAGGCTGGGTCATGCAGCTTCTGTTGCTGTGCTCTTGCCCCAAGAGAAGAGTGCTCGGGAAGCATTGCTTCCTGCATAGCACATTCCTGCTGCAGTCTGTGCTGCCGCTCTTTCCTCTGTCACCAGTTGGTCTCTAACCCTTTGCAAAATGAGCCGCACAAGAAATCGGCTATAGATGTGCCTTTACCATGAAGTGTGATATAT
>NW_007832646.1:0-210 GCF_000696425.1 Galeopterus variegatus
AGCCATGGGTGTCACCAAAAAGTATTAGGTAGCATAGCATTAGGTTTTTAGTATAGTTGACCATTTCTTGGCCTTTGATTCCACGTGAGGAATTGGTTATGGGCAGTGTGACCATGTGTCCCACTTAGGCCAGGACAGTCCCAGTCCGTGACTGTTGCCTAGGCCTAATTATTAATAATGTCCCCTTCCTTTCTACAGAGTGCCCCAGTT
>NW_007832646.1:5488-6250 GCF_000696425.1 Galeopterus variegatus
GTCTTTATCTGGTTTTGGTATCAGAGTTATATTGGCCTCATAGAATGAGTTTGGGAGAGTAACATCTGTTTCAATTGCTTGGAATAGTTTCAGGAAAATTGGTATTAACTCCTCTTTAAAAGTTTTGTAGAATTCATCTGTAAAGCCATCCCGACCCAGATTTCTTTTGTTGGAAGATTGCTAATTACTGCTTCAATCCCCTTGCTTGTTATTGGTCTGTTGAGGTTTTCTATCTCTTCTTGGTTCAGTCTTGGTAATTTATATATGTCTAGAAACTTATCCATATCTTCCATATTTTCAAAGTTGTTGTCATACTGCTTTTTATAATAGTCTCTAATGGTTCTTTGTATTTCTGTGGCATTATCAGTTGTAATGTCTCCCTTTTCATTTCTAATTTTTGTTATTTGGGTCTTCTCTCTCCTTTTTTTTGTTAATCTAGCTAATGGTGTGTCTATTTCATTTATCTTCTCGAAAACCAACTTTTAGTTTTGTTGATCTTTTCTATTGTTTTTTGGGTCTCTATTTCATTTAGTTCTGCTCTGATCTTAATTATTTCTTTCTGTCTACTGCTGTTGTTTTTCAAGTTCTTTGAGGTATAGTGTTAGGTTGTTTATTTGAAGTCTTTCCATTTTTTTTTGATAGATCCACAATTTTAAAGTGAAAAATCAACATTCTAGGTACATGTCCTAGAAATTTTACCTGGATGATTCTAAGTAACCCTGTACCACAAGGCATTGGGTTATAGTAACAGATATTTTGCAA
>NW_007832647.1:0-762 GCF_000696425.1 Galeopterus variegatus
GCAGCCAATGACCAGTGCCTGCAGCAATCCCTACTAACGGTGACAGCCAGGAATCATCGTGATGACCTCACAGACCTCTGGATTCTAAGCTCATGCTCTTGAACATGACATTGGGCTGGCTCCCGGTATTGGTATGTAGGAGATGGCCTCAGACTTCCTGGGGCAGACAGGGCAGCATCGGCACCCTAGGAAGGCGAGAAACGAATGAAGCATTCTCCTAGGCTGAAACCCGAGCATCCCAGAAGGCACAGAGTGTCCGAGACAGCAATGGGGTCCCTGACACGACCCCCACGTCCCCATGCGGATGCTCTTCCACATGCAGTCATTATAATCAGGGCAGCAGGGTGGCTTCGGGGTGTTATGAAACTCCTCCTGCACCTTCTGCATTTCTCCCCAAATGCTTGCCATTCGTCTTCCCCTGTGTCTAAGGCCTGCTTTTTATAATACCTTGTTTTACCTCATCAATTCCTTGAGCGGGGCGCTTCCAGTTTCACAGAAGGAATTCTTCCCTGATACGCGTCTTCTTTGCCTTTTCCCTGTCCCAGTCTCCTGCAGTTCTGTCCGCTGACAACACGAGTGCAAGCGTCCCAGGGAGAGCCAGGTGGAGGAGGACAGCGCACGCCGGCTGGGAACGCTTTGCAGTCCAGGGGCACAGGAGGCCTCGTAGAGCAGGTAGTTGGGGAAGACCTGACGCAGCAGTGGCAATGACAGCCAGACACCTCCGCCTGTCTTCATCACCTCTCGGTAGATGAAAGAGTTAAA
>NW_007832648.1:0-762 GCF_000696425.1 Galeopterus variegatus
GGAACATACAAACTACCAAGACTGAACCAAAAAGAAATAGAAAACCTGAACAGACCAATAATAAGCAGTGAGATTGAAGCAGTAATCAGCAGTCTCCCAACAAAGAAAAGCCCAAGACTGGAATGGCTTTATTGTTGAATTTCAAAAAACATTTAAAGAAGAATTAATACCAATTATCTTCAAACTATTCCAAAAAATTGGGACAGAGGCCATTCTCCCAGACACATTCTATGAGGCCAACATCACCCTGATACCATAACCAGACAAAGATACAACACAAAAAGAAAACTACAGCCAATATCTCTGATGAACATGAATATTTTATCTCTCAATAAAATATTAGCAAATAGAATACAGCAACACATCAAAAAAATTATACACCATAATCAAGTGGGATTCATCCCAGGGATGCAAGGATGGTTCAACATTTGCGGGTCAATAAATATGATACACCAAGTCAACAAAATCAAGGTCAAAAATCATATGATTATCTCAATAGACACAGATAAAGCATCTGACAAAATTCAAAATCCCTTCATGATAAGGACTCTCAGCAAATTAGATGTAGTATATCTCAACACAGTAAAAGCCATATATGACAAATCCACTGCCATATCATCCTGAGTAGGTAAAAGCTGAAAGTTTTTCCTTAAAAACAGGAACAAGGGCCGGCCCATGGCTCTCTTGGGAGAGTGTGGTATTGATAACACCAAGGCCACGGGTTCAGATCCCTATATAGGGATGGCCAGTTGGCTCACTTGG
>NW_007832649.1:0-762 GCF_000696425.1 Galeopterus variegatus
GAGTTTACTATATTTAGCAGTAAAAGTCTGACTATTAAGATATAACATTTAACCAAATAACGTAGGTTTTATATTTTTAATATTCCTCAAAAGAAACCTAAATATCAAAGACTTTTAAGATATTTAGTTGTCTAGTCAGTTCCACTGGTCCATGTGTCTGTTTTCATTCCAGTACCATGCTGTTTTGATTACTATGGCTTTGTAGTATATTTTTAAGTCAGGTAGTGTAAATAAATCCACTTATCTACAGCCAATTGATTTTTGACAAAGTCATCAAGAACACACATTGTGGAAAGGATAGCCTCTTCAATAAATGGTTCTGGGAAAGCCAGATATTCATATGCAGAAGAAGGAAACTAGACCGTTATTTCTCACCATATACCAAAATCAGCTCAAAATGGATTAAAGACTTAAATGTAAGACCTGAAACTATAAAAGCTACTAAAAGAAAACATAGGGTAAAAATGCCAAGACATTGCTCTGGGCAAAAATTTTATGGAGAAAGACTTCTGAAGCACAAACAACAAAAGCAAAAATAGATATATGGGACTACATCAAACTAAAAAAGCTTCTGCACAACTAAAGAAACAATCAGCAGCATGAAAAAGCAACCAGTAGAGTGGGAGAAAATATCTGCAAATTATTCATCTGACAAGGAATTAATATCCAGTGTATACAGGGAACTTAACTCAACACCCCCAAAAAAGAAAACCCAAATAATCTGATTAAAAAATGGGCAAAGGACCTGAATAGACATTTCTC
>NW_007832650.1:0-762 GCF_000696425.1 Galeopterus variegatus
TATATGCCACAACCATAATCTTTTACCCCAGGTGGCTGTAGGTAGATTCACCTTACACTATTTTCTGCTTCTTTTTTTTTTTAAAAACTCCTACCCTGTATAATATTTTCAAGGTATGTCAGCCAATTTTCTGCCCTGAGTGTGTTCCAACTTAGGTAAAACAAAAACAAGCACCTTGGGCCGGCCCGGTGGCGCACTGTGCTAGTGCGCCACTTGGGAAGCGCAGAGGCGCTCCCGCCGAGGGTTCGGATCCCACATACAGACCGGTTCCCGCTCACTGGCTGAGCGAGGCGCGGGGGCAACACCGAGGGTTGCGATCCCGTTGCCGGTCCCGGTCCGGTACGGGGGCGACACTGAGGGTTGCCATCCGTTGCTGGACACGGAAAAAGACAAAAAAAAAAAACAAGCACCTTGTGTCAGTCCTTCAGGTAACCCCCGACAGGTTAGAATAGAAAAACACACATCTTTGCAAATAATGTCTGCTCTACTCCCTCCAGAACCAGATACCAGAGTCTCACACTGGGAACATGTACAATTGTTCGAGAACATCACTGAGCCCTGAAAGTGGGTGGGACAAGGGAAAATAAAAACAACACAAAACTTTCCCATCATTTTTAGGTTGCTTTTTTCTTGGTACAGTAATCGCTTGTTGTTGTATGTCTTTAGCTTTTCTTGAATTCTAACAAAGTTGATTCTGAAAGTTTTTGCTTGATTTTTTGATGTTTTTGTGCAGGAATGGGCTCTTGGAGTTGCCTACTTAGC
>NW_007832651.1:0-762 GCF_000696425.1 Galeopterus variegatus
AGAGGAGTTGTATAAAGTGACTCAGAATTGGTGTGGCCCAGAGCACAACCAGCATATGCTTAGATTTATCTCCCTTGAGAATTCAGAAGCATCTATGTACGGAGACAAGGCAAGAATTTTGTTTTAGGTAGCTCTCTGCATCTTAATCAAAGATATGTCTTACATTCTTTTCCAAACTGAGAAATTGTAGATTTTCCAAGAGAATGGCATAAAAATACCATAGTTATCTTATTTAAAATTTATCAGCTTAGTCCTGTTTTCATAAGTAACAATTTGACCTTAATATCTTACAAGTCCATAGCAAATTACATGAAATAAGGAAATCAAATTGTTTCATTTGTTATCTAACTTTTCTTAGATCAGCGGAATGAATCAGGATTATGAAGTCCTGAATAAATTCTACTTATTGTTACGACTAAATCTCAATTTTCATTATGAATCTGTGCAGTCACAGATTTATCCCATAGGCATTCTTTCTCCCCTCTTGAAAGTTTAAGCCAATTACTCATTAAGAAATTTTATCTAAATAAAATAACAGGTAGAAGAGTTAGAGCATAGTTAAAGGTAATATAAAGAGATATGATTTGTTCTATTTTCAAAATGTGATAGTTTCTAATCTGTAGTTTATTTCTAGTTCTTTTTCCAATTGCCTATGTTTGAGCCTTTTGGAAAACTGATCTATTTCCTCTTAAAGCATTGATAATGTCTGTCTCAATATGTGCTATTTGAAAGACCACTATATTTAATGTGTTTTAGTAACAC
>NW_007832652.1:0-762 GCF_000696425.1 Galeopterus variegatus
TATTTGGTAATTTCTGTTGTCCTATTTTCAAGTTCACTGATCCTTTCCACTTTCTTCTCAACTCTACTGTTAAGCCCATACACTGAATATTTTATTTGTTATGATATTTTTAGTTCTAAAATTTCCATATGTTTTTTCTTTGTATTGTGTATTTTAATGCTGACCATTTTTTAACAGTTATTTCAAGGGTGTTTATAATTGCTCATTGAGAGATTTTTATAATGGCTGCTTTAAGATTAATATCAGATAATACTAACATCTGTGTTATCTCAGTGTTGGAATCTGTTGATTGTCTTTTCTCAGATAGTTAGAGATCTTTCTTGTTTTTGTAACGACAAGCAGTCTATATAAATCACTAATAAACACATTTTCAGTTTAAAAGAAAAAAAATGTGAAGAGAATTTGTTCCCTGCAGATGAACAATACAAGAAACCAAGAAATACAAAAGAGAAATGGCACCAGATTGAAACTAGGATCAAAGGTGAGAAATGAAGATCATTAGACATGGAAAATATGTAGTTAAATATAAAAATATATTTTATCCTTTCTTAAATTCTCTGAACATGAATCGTTCATCAAATAAAAAATAACGTGATATATCTGTTAATATACAATATTAGTATAATTAAAATATGTGAGAACAGTATAACAAATGCTAAATTGACTTACACTATTTTTAGGATTTTTTATGTAAAGTGATATGTGAGAAACAGAATACCTGTTATAGAATTTATCTAATTGTTTTAAAAAGCCTCCCATCTT
>NW_007832653.1:0-762 GCF_000696425.1 Galeopterus variegatus
GCTTATCAAACTCCAGGACAAAATAATCAGATATTATCCCTCTGAAAGGTTTAGTTCCCCCAAAAAAGCTAACAATTATCAGATTAATATACCATCTATATGATTTCATTCTCCCATTATTAAACACACTGTTGACAACATCAACGTTCCACAGAGTTTATTTCTATCTTTGGCAAAAAGTACAAGCTTGTCCCTAGTAAAGTAGGGGTGTTTGATGACCTTCAACACACTGATCCAAAATAACAGCCCAATAACATTGGTAATATTTTTCCCCCCTTTAAGGAAGTGAAACTAGAAATCTGTAAATTAAATAATTTCTTAAGGGCAGCACAGCTAGGAATGGCAGAATTTAGAACTATTGCAGATTAAGTCCATACCTTCAAACAACTGTGCAATACTGTCTTCATTTAACACACTATAGTATAATTATTTGTTTACAGGTCTATATCCACCACTAGTTTATAAGTCCCTTAATAGCGTTAACTACTCCAAATTCATTTTTTTCTTTAAAAGTGGTCAAACAGGGAATGAAAGCTCCTCGAGATGGTGGTGGCGGAGGAGCAAGGAGGATATGGAATATTACCTTGTAAAATGGAAAGGATGGCCAGATTCTACAAATACTTGGGAACATTTGCAAAAATCTCAGGTGCCCATTATTGGTTCAGCAATCCTCTAATGACAAGCATAATTATTTATCTCATGTAAAGAGAGGCAAAGCAGTAACTCCAAAAAATAATAACAAAGCTTTGAAACCTGCCCTTG
>NW_007832654.1:0-762 GCF_000696425.1 Galeopterus variegatus
GTCACGTCTCAAGAGTGAGCAGAAGTGGGAATGTGAGGGGGTAGAAGAGGTGGAAATTAAGACAAAACAGTCATGGAAGGGAAGTCCATTGCGCAGTCATGGACGGCGTGTCTTGATGGCATCAAAGGTGCTCAAGTCACGATGAAGGATTGATTGCTCAAAGGGGAGGTGAAGTTGGATCTCACTGGCCTTCAAGAAGGTGTGAAATGTATGAGGGTAAAAATGTCTTAGGAGTTATTTGTGTTACTCTTAAGAAGTGTGATACTATGATTTATAATGGAAATAATACATGAGGTCTCCCCCAACTCCTTTCCTTGCAACATAGCTCTTAAAACCCTGTGAATCTCCAAAGCGTTGTGTTGTTTTATGAGCCAATAAGTTGACTGATGACTGGAGCTCCTCTACAGCCTCAGCACTGGGCTAGTGGCCAGGAGAACTAACTGAGTGATTAGAGGGTTGGAATTTTCAGCCCCATGCTCCACCAGGGAGGGGAGAGGAGCTTACAGTTGAGTTGATCATTAATGGCCAATGATGTAGTCAATTATGCCTACCACAAAGTCTCCACGAAAACCCCAAAGGTTTGGAGAGCTTGTGATTACTGCACACATGGAGGTGTCTGAGGGTGGCGAGACTGGAAAGGACATGGGAGCTCTGTATCCCTTCCCACATACCTTGTCCTGTGTGTCTTTTCTATGCAGCCATTTGCTTCTATACTTTGTAATATCCTTTGTAATAAACCAGTAAATGTAAGTATGTGTTTCC
>NW_007832655.1:0-762 GCF_000696425.1 Galeopterus variegatus
CGCGCCTCGCTCAGCCAGTGAGCGGGAACCGGTCTGTATGTGGGATCCGAACCCTCGGCGCCACCAGGCCGGCCCTTTAATATAATTTTTAATAATGACTGTGTTTAACAACTGTCTTACAAAATTCCTAAAAATTTAGCAATTGGTTCTAGTGAGTCAGTATGAGCCAGTTCCAGCCCACTGCCTAGGAGTCTTTTGTGCTCTTATGGGCTGAAGGTCCAAGGTCAGAAGGAGCTATGGGCCTGCTGAGGCAACTGAAGGTGAGACCTCACCCCCGGCTCCTTGGCCCCATGAGGTGTCTTGGCTTGAATTTCAGTCTGGAAGGAGAGAAAGGAAGAAGCACAGGAGAGGAGGAGTCCAACCAGGAAGGCAAGTGGCAGGAAGGGCCGGCAGCACCAGTGTTATCATGGGAGCTGTTTTTCTCTGTCTTATCAATGGCAGAGACCAGGGAAAACAATACCCCTGACTTGATACCACTTCATGAGCCAACACGAAAACCCAAGAACTGTGCGTCTGTGATGGCTTGTCCAGTCTGGGTGGGCCCCGAGCCCTTTCCCAGCTCTGAGCTCTCACCTTCCGCCTGCTTCTGCTTTCCATATTCCAGCATGCTGATTACGCTGCCTTGAGTCTCAGTTCTTCCTTCTCTGACATGGTCCCCCTTGGCAGGTGCTGGAGAATCAGAGGGAGTAGCTGCCCACCCCTCGCTGTGCAGAGCACAGCAGAGGCAAGGCCAACATTCCTGCCCTGTGCTCTGTGTGCCCC
>NW_007832656.1:0-762 GCF_000696425.1 Galeopterus variegatus
AAAAAAAAAAAAGGAAAGGAAAACATGGCCAGCATCCCAGAAGTCCCTCTCATATCTCCTCCAAGTCAAAACACATCTCTTCCCAAAGACAACTATTTCTTGACTTCTTACAACATGGATTAACTTTATCTGTTTTCACCTGGTATAAAGGCAAACACATAATAGGCACTTCTTTTGTGTCTGGCTTGTTTCATTCAAAACTGTGTTTCATTCATAAGATTCATCCATGTTTTCCATGTAGCAGTTTGTTCAGTTTTCATTGATGTAAAATATCTCGTACAGCTATACCCCAAGTTATTTTTCCATTTTATTATTGCTGGACATTAAAGTCGTTTCCAATTAAAAAAAAAAAAAAAAGGTACACAGGGAAAATGACCAGTTAAAGGTTTAGTATCTTTCAGTATCTAGAAAATACATAGTAGGAGATGCACATAGTTTTCTAGCACTGGGAAGCCAAATAACTTTCTTCTATAAAAGGGACACATGAGGTACTATGCGAATTCATTGGGGGACCACTGATTAGGCTGATGGATCCCTCCTCAACCATGTCACCATAATAAATTCTGGCAATTATATTCTGTAGATCTGAATCTAGTTTCTCTCTACACTTACCTAGATCCCTATAACACTTCTAAACCTTGCTATACTTATCTACACAACTAGACAAAAACACATTAATACACTTACCTACAACTAGACAAAACATTCATTTTTCTTTTTTTTTCTTTTTTTTTTTTTTTTTGTCTTTTTTGTTTTTTTTTG
>NW_007832657.1:0-762 GCF_000696425.1 Galeopterus variegatus
CCACTTATGATTGAGGACATGCAGTATTTCTCTTTCTGTGCCTGGCTTATTTCACTTAACAATTTTCTCCAAGCTCATCCAAGTTGCTGCAAATGGCAGAATTTCTTCTTTTTTATGGCTGAGTAGTATTCCATTGTGTATCTATACCACGTTTTCCTTGCCCAGTCGTCCATCAATGGACATTTGGGTTGATTCCATATCTTGGCTATTGTATACAGAGCTGTGATGAACATGGGAGTGCAGATGGTAAAATGTCAGAATCCCATGTGAACATATGGAAAGAAGCACAATTCCTAATGGGGACATGCATCTCAGATGCTGCTGGCTCTGAGAGGTGTCACATTGTACTGTTCATTGTGAACAGTACTCTATCACCCAGTACCTGTCCTGCACGAGTTCCCACCAAGTCTTTCGTATTTAGCCCTTGTTTCTGCCTAGGGTTTTACCACGTCTCAAGCTGAAAAAGTTCCCACAGTGCACTGAATGTTTACGGTACAGTATTCAAAGTCTGTGTGCTACAATGCACAGAGCCACTGTTTTGTTACAACCATAATAACTGTTGGGTGATCATGAGTGATATTTTAAGTATTTAACTTCTAGCTTAATGGTTTGTTGCATATACAAGGGTACTTCAAAATGTTTGTGGAAAAAGGGCCGGCCTGGTGGCGCACTGCTATAGTGCGCCGCTTGGGAAGCACGGTGGCACTCCTGCCAAGGGTTCGGATCCCACATACAGACCGGCCGCTCACTGGCTGAGCAAGG
>NW_007832658.1:0-762 GCF_000696425.1 Galeopterus variegatus
TTGAAGGTGCTAGTGTACGAAATGAGAACTAGAATACAAAGGGGAAAGGACAAAGAGCAAGTAGACATTCATTGTGAAGATGGAATATGTCTCTTCTCCAGCAATCTATTTTAGGAGAAACTGCATACTGACACCGTGGTCTTCTTGGTCCACTATATAGTTTCTATCAGTCAAAAATATATTAATTTTTTTCTATTTGCAAAGCACTAGTTTTAGGTGCTTGAGGAATTCAAAAGAAATATCCTACCCCTAAAGAACTCACAATGTAGTTAGGGACATAAAACATATATCAAGACTATAAAAGTACAGAGTAGTAAAGTATTTGTGCCAAGAAAGTATTAAGTATCAGTACCACATATCCATGACATTCTTGTGTTTAGTGTTTATGGTTTCACCTATTACCAAATGACCCCCAAATTTCATAACTTTCAGTTATTGACAATTTTCTAAGGCACAAAATAAAATTGAATTAACCATATTGAGAGGCTGCTAATTGAAAATGCTTGATGGAAATCTGGAAAGGAATTGAGGGAAGAGGAAGGACATTCTAGGAAGGCAGAAATGGTGTGAGCACGGGCATGTCAAAGGTTGCATATGAGACTGAATAGACTAGAAAGCCTGGAGCAGAGGATTTGGAGCGGGAGCCGTGGGAGGTGAATTTGGGACAATAGCCAAAAACAGCCATTGCATGGCCTTGAAACAAGTTTTTTTTTTTTTTTTGTCTTTTGTCTTTTTCCGTGTCCAGCAACGGATCGCAACCCT
>NW_007832659.1:0-762 GCF_000696425.1 Galeopterus variegatus
ATGGATGCTGTTGTGATAAATCTGATGTTCCATTCATAAAATAACTATGACAGATTTAACATATGCTATGCAAACTATCTCTCCCCTATATTGCTCCTTTTAAAATACAATAATTTTCTTATTTAAAGTCATGCTGTGTGTGTGTGTGTGTGTGTGTATATATATATATATATATACATATATATATATGTATATTATTGTGTTTCTTGGCCTTCACTTAGCAAACACTAACCCGCATATTTAAATTACCTTGTAGTTTTGAGTTATTGCCTTTAAAATGATTGAATAAATATAATTGATTAAATGCTTTTATAAATTACCTTTTATTTAAAAGCAGAATTTTAGAAAGCTAAACACATTGCTTGAGTAACATTGAACTTAATTAACAGTACCAGATGTCAAGAACATATGATAAATAATACATTTGGTCTTTTTTATATTTCACTATTTTTTTAAAAAACTCAAAAAATAAACAATATTTCTTTTTAAAAAGGTACAAATAACAAATTGAGTTCTTTCTCTTTTGAGGAGGGTGTATATACAGTATTTTTATAATTTGTCAGTCTATCACAACTGGAAAATATTTGTAACTACTTTGCCACCTTATAATTTTTATATAATCAGGCCCAAGATCTTTAAGCACAAAGACTATAAAAGTAAATATGTAAACATGAGTTTGATTATCACCACTCACTGCAGTACCCGACATTAACTTTGTTCGCATATTGGAAATCCATCTAGTTAGAATGAATTTTTAGTAGT
>NW_007832660.1:0-762 GCF_000696425.1 Galeopterus variegatus
TCAGAGATAGTAAATAAATAAAGTTTATATGCGGGATGCCAACTTCAGATGGGGCAGGAATGACCCCGTAGTAAGTATGCAAAGCCAGAAAACAGTACAGGATGAGAGGTCTTCATTAAAGCTTCCGACTCCCTTCAGTCCTTCTATTGGCCTCACCTCCCAATTCTGGCCTGGCAGCTTCTGGAAATGTCTTTGTTGGACAATCCCAGCTGTCACGATGGTCCCTCCTTTCTGAAGAATCATACTCTAGAATCTTTTTAAGTTAGGTCACTTAGGGGCCTGTCCTTGGGCTCAGAAATGGAAGGGGCAGTAGGTGTTCCTTCTACATCTGGTAAATAGCTGGCAGACTTCACCAGAGTCTCTGGTTGCCTGGGCTGGATGTGATCTTTATGGAAATAGAAGTCACTGCCCTGGGCAGATGGGGCTTCCTCCTCGGAGCTGTTCACCTCTGAGAAACCCCACCCTCCCAAAGGGGAAGAGGGAAGAAAGGAGGAGGAAGACAGAAAGGCTGAGAGGAAGGGGCATGGGAGGGGGGCCTTCTGGGGACCATACCACTCCAAAGATGTGCGAGATATACTGCATGCTGAACTGCTGGCTCTGGGGAGGCCAGTACTGCAAGAACGTGTCCACGTCCACCCGCAGCTCCTTCCGCTCCTCCTCCCCAAAGTGCTCCACGTGGTTCTGCAAGTCGTCCACAGAGACCAGGCAGCCCTCCGTGAGCCCGGTGCCCTCTCTCTCCACCCGCCACATGATGCGCGCCGC
>NW_007832661.1:0-762 GCF_000696425.1 Galeopterus variegatus
AAAGTGACATTCAGTACATTGCAGGCTGGGTCTTAATGCATGCTCATAAAACCAACTTCAGATCCCTGGAGAAGGTGAACCAGCTGATCCATGTTGTTTACTGGTCAGAACTGACTCAAATTCTTTGAATGGGAGGCTGCAGCTATACAACTCAGAGGACCTGAGAACAGCTGACAAACTCAACCATTCTATTCCATTCCATTCCATTCCATTCCATTCCATTCCATTCCATTCCATTCCATTCCATTCTATTCTACTCTATTCCATTCCATCCCTTTCTAATTTATTTCATTTAATTTTCTTTTTCTTTTGGTCATGATAATACAGATGATTTTTTTTTTTTAGTACATAGTAAGAAAACACACAGGCTTGTAGTATTCTACACCCATCATTGGTTATGGTTACATAAATCTAGAAAAAAAATAACAGTTACTGTTTCCTTTCTCCTAACCTTCACTGAGAGGGAAAAATGCTTTTCTGTCTCTTGGAACATAAATAAATGCTAAGCACTCCAAGTGCAACAATATCCTAACAATTTATGCAGTAATACTTGCAATGTACTGCCTTCAGTGTATATGTCTTATTTCCCAATAAAACTGTGAAATCCTTAAAAGTATGCTTAAAAGTAATTTTTTATAAGTTATAATCCTAGGAATAGTGTTAAGGACCTGGAGAATACTCAATAAATAATTACTTTCTAGTATAAAATCATTCAGAATAGTCATAAACAAAACAATATATTCATAGGGCTCAGAGACAAAA
>NW_007832662.1:0-762 GCF_000696425.1 Galeopterus variegatus
TTAAGAATGATTTCACTCTCTGTAAAGAAAAAAGGAAACAGCACATTTGATACAAGAAAAGTTGAGGAAAAATTACTTTTTTATAAGCAGAGAATACCTGGCTTGTTCCTCACACCCAAGAGGTCCTTAATGAGCCAAGAACAAATATAATTGTAAGTGGTAATCCGTCCACAGATACCCACATCCTAAATGTCATTACAAATACGTTTGCCTTCACACACACACATAAGCACGTGTGCTGCCCCAGATCCTTGCCTTCTGCTAGATGATCAAAGCTCAAGACATGGAGTCGGGTTCCACAGTCAGACTTACCTTAGATGGGTGATCACTGACAGTCAAACTAAACCGATTGCCCACAGTTCTCTCTCACCCAGTCCACAGGAAGATGGCACTATCCACCTTTCCCACGCCTTTTTATTATGTATGCTCAATGCAGCATGGTTGTATTCCCCCTTTTCATATTTGTGATTTGATTACTTAATCATGTGAATAAGAAAGCAGCTGTAGACAAAATAAGTTCAGCTAATTGAATCCAAACTTTAGTGAAATACTTTCTCGTCTGGTTCTTTCTCCTTTCTCCCACTTCTGAACATCACATTTTTTTTTTAACTAGCAGAGAATTTTAAACTTTTCATTGGCTTCATCTTAGTCAATTAAAATTTATCCTATACTCATAGATATTCACATGCCAAGTCACTCCGTTACTTGTGACAAAGATTCTCCCCTTGACCAAATTCTAATCTGAACCCTCTTCTCAACCAG
>NW_007832663.1:0-762 GCF_000696425.1 Galeopterus variegatus
ATTTATACTGATAACTGAATGTGCTGGGTTAAACCAGATACATTAAAAATAATTTCACATAAACATTTTAAATTTTCTAACTTGGCTACAAAATTTTTAAAAAATCACATCTGTGCTTTGCATTATATTTGTATTAGACAGTACTGCTCCAAGTCTACTTTACAAGAAAGACAGGACATAGATAAATTAAAATCATGCGAAAACAATGTCGCATCAGAATGCAAACATTTTACAAGTTAATGCTCCTGGAATCTTCAAAAGTCAAAACTGCATTTAAAAAAAATTCAGGCAAATATTCTAGGTTAAACATTAACATAAAGATCTAAAAACAAAATGCAATGTGCAAATCTTGTCTGGATTCTAGTTCCAAAAACACTGACAACTATAATAGATACTTTTGTACAATTGGAAAAATTTAATTTTCTTGGGAGAACAATGAAGTTTCATTTTCTGTTTGGTAGAAGATTCTCATTCTTAGAAGGCACACACTTAAGACTAAACGGTGAAATGAATGCCTGCAATTTAAACGGTTCATCACAGCAAAGTATCTATATACAGAAAAGCAAATGAGACAAATCTTAACAATTAAGTGAATTTAGGTTACGGGTTAACAGAGGTTTGTTTTACTGAAGCTACAGAATTTCTTTAGAAAAGAATTTAACGGGGCTTCCGGTCAAGATGGCAGAATAGACGGTCCCCAGTGTCACTCTTTCCCACAAATCAATGAATTTACAACTATAAAAATGTAACATCAGCCAAGCT
>NW_007832664.1:0-762 GCF_000696425.1 Galeopterus variegatus
AGAATTTGGAGTCCGATACTCCTGGAGTCAAATTCTGGCTATGCCATTCTGAAAGCTTATTGACTTCTGTTTCTTTTATTCCTGTCTCTTCCTCCCTGTCTTCTATTTTTTTCTCTTTTCCTTCCTCACTCACTTCTTTCTATACTTACACATTTTCTGAATAATTTAGCCATAAAGCTTAGGTTCACCTGAGTGAGAAAGAAGACATGGCATGGCACGGGCTGGGGGATAGAGAGAGGGCAGAGGTTGGAGGGGAGAAAGTGGTACAGGCAGACATCAGTGCGGCAGGGCAGGGCTCATGCAAGCTGAGCAGAGGTCTAGCAGGGTCAAGGTATAAAGTACAGTGAGCATCTGGAGGATTATTCACCATCAGATTAAAATGAGGAAAGGGTAATGTGAGAAAGAGCCTCGTTGTGCAGGGTTGGGATTGGAAATTCTCATATTGGTGTGAGTTCATAGTTTTCAATATAGATAGATAAATAGACAGATATAGAAATAAATGTTGATATAAAATGTGTGTGTGTGTGCATGTGTGTGTGTATTTCCTTGCTCTGATCACTAAGAGGGCCCAGGCAGTGATGCTCTAGTAGCAATAAGCACACCTAAACCCATTATCTTCATTTCTAAAAACTATTTCTCACTAAAAGGAGCCAGAACTTCTTGGAAAAATTGTTGGTTGTAGGGCTGGGTCAGGAAGAGCACAGGAAGAAACATCTTGTTTGGCATGGAAAAAATGAAGTATTCAAAGAATGGTGAGGAAGT
>NW_007832665.1:0-762 GCF_000696425.1 Galeopterus variegatus
ACCTTTTTCCAATTAAGGTCCCATTCACAGGTTCCAGGGATTAAGACATGGACATTGCTTCCGGAAGGGGGCGTCTTAGTCTATTTCATGTTACTGTAATAGAATACTTGAGACTGGGTGATGTACAATGAGCAGACATTTATTCCTCGTGGTCTGGAAGCAAGGAAGCCCAAGATCAAGATGCTATCATCTGGTGAGGGCCTTCTTACTGCATCGTAATATGGCAGAAGGCATCGAACGGTGAGACAACACATGCAAGAGAAATCAAGAGATGGCCAAACTCGCTTCTATCAGGAGCCCACTCCTCAGATAACTAACCCACTCCCATTAATCCATTCATGACGGCAGAACCTTTGTGACCTAATTACCTCTTAAGGGTGCCACCTCTCAACAGTGCTGCATTGGGAGTTAACTTCCAACATATGAACTTTAAGGGACACATTCGAACCAGAGCAGGGTGTCTCATTGTCCAGTTCAGAATTAGAGTGAAGTTTTCAATACCAGAGATTCCCTGAATGTCAGAGCAGGATGTGACATTAGGGAGCATCTCACATATGCCTCTCTATTCCTCCTTCATTTTTCCTATGGGAAGTTAAATAATTTGCTTCACATTGCTGTACTCAGAGCAGCAGAGCTGGACCTAGAATTGGCCCTCTAGTCCAGCTCTTTCTCCTTGTATTTTCCTACTGCTCTTCTTGGTAAAATAAACACACCTCCAATTCTCTGCCCAGTCTGATTAGGTCATCCCCAGCCAGATCAATG
>NW_007832666.1:0-762 GCF_000696425.1 Galeopterus variegatus
GTTTTTTTCTGTTTGAAAATTGAAGAAACTGAGGCTATTGAGGTTAAGTAACTTGCTCAAGATTGCCTTGTGGGTAAATAGTAGAATTTGTTGTTGTACGATACTTACATAGAAAATAGGTTGGAGATTATATACATGTAATCACACACACACACGCACACACACACACAAACACATAAATACACATGTGAACAAAGTTTATTCCAAGTGGTATAATTTTGAGCAAGTTTAATTATTTTTATATGCTTTTTTATTTTCAAAATTTTATACAATAAATATATATTAGTTTTGGTAAAAGAAAACTATTAATAAATCAAAATAATAGAAAAACTTTTATAAAAGAGGTAGTGTAGAGACCAGTCTTTGGGGATCGATGAGAGTGAACGTGGAAAATGCAGGGAAGCAGGGCAATTCGAGGTATACCTGGTTTCTCAAGGGAGTCCTGTGTTACTCAAGAAGAGTGTAAGCAGAGAAATGGTCTTGAGTTTCTTGATCAATTTATGCACAAACATTTCAGTTACCAAATGTTTTTAAGAAGAGTAATTTTACCTGAAGTTAATCTGACATAGGTTAGAGAGAAATGATTTTAATTTTGTCTATATTAGGCTTGAGGTTTCAAGATGACATATAAATTGGAAATACAGGGATAATTGCTCTTGAGAAAAACTGAGTTACCGTTGAAATACAGTAAGCAAGTGCAGACTGTGAGTGGGAGAAAAATGTAGTCTAAAGAAAAACATCAGCATTTAGGGGCAAATAAAA
>NW_007832667.1:0-762 GCF_000696425.1 Galeopterus variegatus
AAACTCTTATTTTGATTGCCCTCCTGTGTCCATGAAGTCACTGTCTACAATGATTGAATAACTACTTTTGGTGAAATACTTTTCTAGTTGTACTAAAGTCAACAAAGTGATTTATACTAAATTGTTGCTCATTTATTAGATCCCACTTTAAAAAAAATGTACTCATATAAGCATTAGTTCTGATTGTGATCAAATATGTAGGCTTATCCAGAGTTGATAAAGGTGTTATAATTTCTCTTTAGAAAACTCCAACTGCATGTGTTATGTCTCATCTCTTTACAAGATGTATTGTGAAATTGGAATTATTCATCATTGCTTAGTTTTCTAAATTTTCAGTCAGAAATTTTAATAGTTTACCCTGCCTCACACTGCTGGTCCTTCGAGAAAAATAACATATTAAAATCATTTTAAATTATTAAAAATTTTATTTACTTCTCATCTGGAAGACTAACAATTTGTGTACTAATTTTTCATATTAAACTAAGTAGATTGGAATCAATGTGAAGCAATCTATTATAAATTTATATAAAAGGCAGTAATAAGCAAAAAATAATTTAGTAACTGCAACTGAGAATACAGATTGCACATAGAAAGTTTGGTTATGTATGAGTATATTTTGGTTTTTTATGTTGAATTAATTAATACATCAAATATAATGCTAACATTCAGAATCCCACTATTTCATTCTCTAATACACCAATCACATCTTGTCATATATAACAGAGCTCTCATAACTGAATAGTTTTTTAAGATTCCTAAATT
>NW_007832668.1:0-762 GCF_000696425.1 Galeopterus variegatus
TTTCCAAAAATAACTAGTGGGGACTAGAAACAAACTGCCCAAGAGCCTTGTGAAGAATGAGTTTCAAAGCTATCTCTATTCATACTTACTTCATGCAAACTGAAGATCGTGGTGGTGGTGGGGTGTGTGTGTGTGTGTGTGTGTGTGTGATGTGTGCATGTGATTCTCTACAAAAAACTCGTTTTTGCAAAAGAGATGCCAGAATTAATCTAAAAGCTTCATAGCTCCAAAAGCTAATTTGTTTCCATCTAATGTGAAAATAACTTTTTTGTGTGTGTGAAAAGAAATTTTTAAGTGGAGACTGGTATTGTGTTCTGTTACAGAGAATATTTAGATTATAGTTAGACCTGGACTTGGCTAAAAATCTGTGAAGATTAATCGTTTCTGACTAAACCGGAATTTTAAATTCAATTGAGGAAATTCACTTGTCAAAAACACACCATTCCCAAACTGAATTTAAATTGTATGTGGGGTTCATATTTTCATGAAATTATTTTGCCTAAGAAGAAATATGCATGGATAGAAAGGGCAGAAACTCTGATGCCCAAAGTAGATTTAAGACCTTTTATGAAAAAAAAATATTTTTTTTCTGGTTACAATATAGATTCAAAACAGATAAAACATTTACTAATTTATTGTTGATTAATGTAGATCTTCCGCTATGGAAGTGGCTTGCCCTAACATAAATTCAAGCAATACACGAAGGTCTCTTTCCTCCCTACTCAGTGCTGCTCCTGTGTCCCCCTCAGAGGTAACCGCCAA
>NW_007832669.1:0-762 GCF_000696425.1 Galeopterus variegatus
ATGTAACACAAGTCTATGATGTTTACTCAATGATGAAGCAATATAGCAACCTCTGGCCCCCGGCCTTTCACTCTCAACCCCACCCACATACCCCAGAAAAGGCACAAAGAATATATTCATGAAAAGCATTTCCAACAATCCGATGGAAAAATCTCCTGAGTGGCCTTATAGGTAGCTCTACCTATGGTATCCACAAGTGAATACACATTTTTTTTCCAAAAGTGCTCCTCTAATATCCCAATCTGAATTAATGAGGTCAATATTAATTAAAAGTTTTAAGATGCAGTCAAATTCTAGTTAAAAAGTTCATACCACATGAGAAATCATAAGGGCCTGAGCTAGTGTGATGGTATAAAATTGGAAAGGTTTGATGTAGTCTCTTACCTTGTTTCCTTCCTCCCAAGTGCAGTGTGATCTCTCTCCCTCCTGTGCGCATTCTCTTCCCTCTTCCATTCTGTGCCTCTCCCATATCCACTTTTCTTCTCTGCTTAAAAATAACTGAATAAAGGGGCCGGCCCGGTGGCACACTGGAGAGTGTGCTGCTTGGGAGCGCAGCGGCGCTCCCGCCGAGGGTTTGGATCTCATGTGGAGACCGGTTCCCACTCACTGGCTGAGCGCGGTGCAGGCGCAACACCAAAAGGGTTGTAATCCCGTTACCGGTCAGTAAAAAAGACAAAAAAGGAAAAAAAATAAAAATAAAAAAAAATAACTGAATAAAGATACATTTTCTAGAGCACAAAGCTCAGATCTCTCTAATTATAT
>NW_007832670.1:0-762 GCF_000696425.1 Galeopterus variegatus
GAGGTATCACCTCATATCCATCAGGATGACTATCAAATGATCAGAAAATAAAAGTGTTGGTGAATATGCAGAAAAACTGGCAATGTTGGTGGGAATGTAAAATGATGTAGCCATTATGAAAAACAGTATGGAGATTTCTCAAAAATTAACAATAGAACTACCATATGATCCAGCAATCCTGAATCTGGTACATACCCCAAAGTGTGTAAAGCAAAATCTCAAAGAGATATTTGTACACCTACATTCACAGCACCATAATTCACAATAGTCAATAGTGGAAACAACTTAAATACCCATCTACGGGACAAAGAAAATTCAGTACGCATATAAAATAGAATGCTATTTAGCCTTAAAAAAAAGAAGGAAATAATCTCACATGCTACAAATAGATGAATTTCTAGGACATCAGTGATCAGCTACATAGCTTTCCCAGAAATGTAACATTCCTAAAAATATCCCCTGTTGTTCCTGAGTGTCCCCATAGAGGAGACACAGCTTACAAACCAGTTGATCGGGGTGGTCAATTGCAGTTTTCCTTATATTCTTCCTCTCATGCCTGGCTTCCTACTTCTCACAGTGTCTGTTTTTGGAGCTCCAATGCTTCCACTCTTGACATTGTCCTCTGTGAGAACAATCATATTTCAAATGCACTATCTGTAAGAGTTTCTAAAGTTACCAGTCCCCAAGGTACAGAACAACCTGGGTATCCACAATACTGGTCAAGGCTTTCATCTTCTCTTGCCAACATTACTAAAATAAACT
>NW_007832671.1:0-762 GCF_000696425.1 Galeopterus variegatus
GAAAAAAGACAAAAAGGAAAAAAAAAATTTCCATTGAAAGCTCTGCTCTTGTTTGCTGGTCTGGGCACAACAGTTTTGGGACCCATCAAGCAGAAATTTTGTTTAACTGTAATTTTTCAGTCAGAATTGTGTAAGCTGAACCAATTGAGGTGTCTGTGGTGTTGGCTATTATTTCTGCTGTTAATTGTCAGTCCTCTTCAATTGGGGCACAAACAAGGTTAATTCTTTCCTCTCAAATTGATGTGGATGGTCTGCCACTGTGAGCTACACCTTCAACATCATCTCATCCCCTCTTAAAAGAATTATTCATTTGTAAACTGCTTATTTCTTTGGTGTATTGTTCCCATAAACTTTTCATAAAGCATTAGTGATTTCACTATTCTTCCACCCAAGCTTCACCATCAATTTGATGTTTGTTCTTGCTTTAATTTTAGGAGAATTCATGTTGCTGTGAAGGGGGCTCTTTTCAAACTGAAGTCTTATCCTTCTTAGTGCCTCAAACTAGGTCCTGTTCAGACATGTTATAACAGGTTAGTATGAGTTTATTTTGATGCAAAATAAAATTTGCAATCCATGCATAGTTTTTTTACAACATACATTTTTTCATGAACTTTTCGAAGACCCCTTGTATTTAAGGGGGAAATGTCAGGTCAGCTGTGAGGTCTGTGAGTCCAAAAAGATCAGCATAAGAACCAATCAGTCCTTTTTTACCTTTGGCCCTGGTCATGGGACTCTCCTCTCCCTTTCTGTCAAAGGGCAGGA
>NW_007832672.1:0-762 GCF_000696425.1 Galeopterus variegatus
CCAGGGCTAGAAATAGACAAATTACATACCTGTTAAGTATAATTGTTATAATAAAATGCAATAGTTTTATTTTTAAAACCACAATTAAACCAATTGGGTAAACCTGCTGGAGAAGAGACTTTATCCCATGCATGAGCTTTTTTTTTGTAAACATGTTGGAATAGAAGAAGGTAAAAAAATTGATGGCATAGTGCTTAAATGGGAATCATTAAAATTTGCTAAAGAAAACAAAAGATAAAGTTCAAGGATTTTGACTAATGGTTGGTGAATGAGTAGTTGGCTTGCCAGCACCAGATTGAGCATTTGTAATTCTAGGAGAATTGGTTAACAACGTTTTATAACCTGTAGAAAGACAATGTTTAATAGGAGGAACATTAGGAGAAGAGAAACATAAAGGCATTTTCTCAGTGGAAGCTGAAAAATTAAAAGGTTGTGAAAAATGAGGCTTTTTATAAATATTAGGCTTTCCACCTAAGAGGCGAGAATGGTTAGTTGTTACTTTTATTTTTTCCAAATGGAACAAAGGAGAGAGAGTTAGGGTTTGTTTTGAAATAAGGATATTGCAAAAACCTATAACATTTTTAATTAATTTATTAATTAACTTTTGTTGTTTTGACCTTTGTGAACAATTTTACAAACCAATTAGTTTTTTTATTAAAATTTTGGAACTTTAGTTTAAAGCTGTAAACTTAAAGTTTGTTAGGAAACTGTACCTATTAAAGTTTTTTTTTTTTAATAAAATATTTTAAAACATAACATTTT
>NW_007832673.1:0-762 GCF_000696425.1 Galeopterus variegatus
TGTGTGAAAGTATGTTTTTATTTTTCTTAGGCATATATCCCAGACTGAAATTGCTGGGTCATATGGTAACTCAATGTTTAACATTCTGCAGAACAGCCAAACTGTTCCAACGTGACTGCTCCATTTTACATTCCCACCAACTTATGTGGATCTGGAGCTCCTTCTTGACTTCTTTAACTGGAGGCAAAGAACTCCAGGAATCCAGGTCTCAACTACAGTGTGTGCCTCCTCTCTTGAACATTGAAGCTGAGATTGAAAATCTAGAAGTGACATGATCTCAGATCCAATGCCGTGTTTACTCATAACCTTCATGGGGAGTGGGAAGGTTTGCATCAAGTGTAAGTCAGATAGGAGGTGCTCAGTTTCCATGGGTTCAAGTTATAGGACACACCTCTGGGTTTCGAACCACACCCCAAGTTCTCAGGCTCCCCTAGAAGAGAGTTACTATTGCTTATTGGACCTATTTTCAGCACCAACCCAGGGAAGTTGAGACCACAAGGGGCAGACTTATACAAATCCAGTAGCTGAGCATGCTCAGTAAAAGGTATTTATACAGGCTTACATGACCCGGGTGACTGAGCATGCTCAGTGGAAGGGAGTTTATCCTTAGAATGACCTTTCACTAAGGGTGCTAAAGAGCACAGAATATTCTTGAACGTGTTCAGTGAATGTGATAGAATTTGACCAGTGAACATGCCCCCAAAAGAGACCAACTGAGTATGTGTAAGACTATGTTACAAAACCGGAAACCACCCCCTTAGC
>NW_007832674.1:0-762 GCF_000696425.1 Galeopterus variegatus
TAGACTGGAATTTCTAGCCACACCTGAAATGTGTTCCATAAATGCCAATCAGTCTACCAATCTCAGAGAATAAATCTTTTTAAAATTTTGCTTTCATTTTTTAATTTTATTATGTTTTTATTTTAATCTATCAATATACAAATTGACATAATAATTGTATATATTTTATGGGGTACGATCTGATGTTTCAGTACATGTGTACATTGCATAATGATCAAATTATGGTATTCAGCACTTCTATCATCTCAAGCATTTATCATTTCTTTCTGGTGAGAACATTCAGAATCCTCTCTTCTAGACATTGTAAAATACATGCTATAATATTGTTTACTATAATCACGTTGCCATTCAATATAACTTCAGAACATATTACTCCTGTCTAACTATAATTTTATACAGGTTGACCAATCTCTCCTCATGATCCCCTCCCCACCACCCTCTCCAGTCTCTTAACCACTATTCTACTCTGTACTTCCATGAGATCAGCTTTTTTAGATTCTGCAGATGAGTGAGATCATGTGGTATTTGTTTTTCTGTGCCTGGCTTATTTCACTAAACATAATGCCCTCCAGGTTCATCTATGTTGCCACAGATGACAGGATTACATTTTTTTTTTTTTTTTTATGGCTGAGTAGTATTCCACTGTGTGTATATACCACATTTTCTTTCTTCATTCATCTACAGAGGGGCACTTAGGTTGACTCCATACCTTGGCTATTGTGACTAGCAGTGAAATAAACAGAAGTGCAGATATCTCTTTGA
>NW_007832675.1:0-762 GCF_000696425.1 Galeopterus variegatus
TTCCTTAATGAGAGACTTTTATTACTCCTTACTAGCTATTGTTCTGTTCAAATTTTCTATTGCTTCATAATTTGGTCTTGGTAGTTGTAATTTTCTAGGAATTTATTCCTTTCTTCTAGGTTGTCCAATTTGCTGACAAGTAATTGCTCATAGCAGTCTCTTATGATCTCTTGTATTTATTTCTGTGGGATCAGTTGTAATGTCTCCTATTTCATTTCTGATTTTATTTGAGACTCTAAGTTAGTCAAGCTAAAGGTTTGTGGATCATGACTATCTTTTCAAAAAACTAACTCCTACTTTGTTGATCTTTTCTATTATTTTTTCTAGTCTCTATTTTATTTATTTTTGCTCTGATGTTTATTTCCTTCCTAAATAACTTTAGGGTTAGTTTCTTCTTACTTTTCTAGTTCCTTGAGGTGTAATGTTAGGTTTTTTATTTAAGATCTCTCTCTCTCTCTGTCTGTCTTTTTTTCTGATGTAGACATTTATTGGTATAAACTTCCCTCTTAGAACTGCTTTTGCTGCATCCCATGTGTTTTGATATGTTGTATGTTCATTTTCATTTGTCTCCAGATATTTTTTAATTTTGCTTTTAATTTCTGCTTTGACCCAGTGGTTGTTCAGGAGCATGTTCTTTAATTTCTATGTATTTGTGAATTTTCCAAAATTCCTTCTGTTATTGATTTTTATTTTCATATCACTTTGGTTGGAAAAGATACTTGATATGATTTCAATCTTCTTAAATTTATTAAGACTTCTTTT
>NW_007832676.1:0-762 GCF_000696425.1 Galeopterus variegatus
TAAGAGCTTTCGTCTCTTCAGACTATCCACGCCTGGAAATGTAGCGATACTGCAAGCTCCCTCTCAGGGAGTGGTCACTACATAGGGGACAACACGCTGAGCACTCTCTGGGCTGGGGCTTGAACCCCCACAACCACCTTGTGCAGTGGAAACCACTACCATCCCATTGCACAGATGGGCACACGGAGGTTTGCAGGAAAAGCAACGTGCCCCGGTTGAGTGACGGTGGGCCATGAATCAGCACCGCACGTCAATCCTCGAGTCTCTTACGGCGCTTGCCACCTTCTTTCTACCTGGATGTCAAGCCACTTTTATTCACATTCTCTAACAGACCGAGCTCCCAAAAGGCAAGGATCGGGTCCTCCCTACTTCCAAATTGCCTTCAGCCCCTCACTTAGCACCACGGAAACAGGAGACCCTGAGATTATGCTGATGAATAAATGGATAAACAACTTGCAAGAGGGAAAGAGACAACTCTGTCACTTCACTTGGATATTTATTGAGCACCTGCTGTGTGTCTCTCCCTCTGCTGGACACGGGGACCCAGGCGAGCCAGCAAGGCACTGGTCTCATGGGCTGTCGTAAGCGTGAGCCAGCAGCTGCAGAAAGGAGTCGCGCCTATGCACATCCCCGCAGAGAGCTCCATGCTCTGCACAGAGCTGGGCACTGCGGATGGGATGGGGAACGGCCCCCGCCACGGAGGTGTTTATCCTCTGAGGCAGAAACAGATCCGCAGGAAAGAGAGAAAAGGAAAAAGGAAGG
>NW_007832677.1:0-762 GCF_000696425.1 Galeopterus variegatus
TGCGTTTCCTCTTACTGTTACTGTCATCTCCTCAGGGCCCCGCTGGCCACTCCTCATTCTGGGTCCCTTTCCCCTGCCTGGTTCTCCTCCTTGGCTGGAGTCACACTCTGATGCTCTAGAAATATATATATATATTTCTTTATTAATTTTCTGTCATCTTCTTTATTCATTCATCTGTCAATGGACACTTAGTTTGTTTCCATAGCTTGGCTATTGTGAATAATGCCACAATGAACATGGGAGTGCAGATATCTCTTTGGCCTACTGATTGATTTCCTTTGGGTATATACCCAGAAGTGGTATTGCTGGGTCATATGGTAGTTCTATTTTTAATTTTTTGAGGAACTTCCATACTGTTTTCCATTACAAATGTACCAACTTACATTTCCACCAGCAGTGTGCTAGGGTTTCCTTTCTTCGCACCCTCACCAACACTTGTTATCTCATATATATATATATACACACACACACACATACACATACACAACAGAACATTATTCAGCCTTTAAAAAGAAGGAGATCCTACTGTTTACAGCAACATGGATAAACCTGGAGGATGTTAAGCTATGTGAAATATGCCAGACACAGAAAGAAAAAATACTACATGATCTCACTTATGTTGTGGAATCTAAAAATGTTAAAGACATAGAAACAGAGAGTAGAATGGTGGTTACCAGGGGCAGGGAAGGGGGGAAATGGAGAGATGTTTGTCAAGGATACAAGGTTGCAGCTATGTAGTATGAACGAGTCTGGAGATCTACT
>NW_007832678.1:0-762 GCF_000696425.1 Galeopterus variegatus
GTCAAAACATGATGTCCTTCTATTCAAAAGTAGTAACACAATCAAAATTCACAATTAACCTATGCAATACTGTGAAGCTGGTGATATTCATATTCGTATTCACTGTACCCTATTTTATTAACGTTGAATTTACAGATGGAAAATTAAAAAGCCCGGATTAAAATTCAGATCTCCTGATTCTATGGTCAGAGATTCCATTCGGCATCACCACATGGGTGGAGTCTACTCTCCAGAAACACCCAGCCTTCCTGGATGCCTCACTTTTAGATTTGCTCTCAGCTCTGTGGATTCAGTGCATCTCTGGGCTAGCCATCAGAAATTTTTCTTCTATGTAATGTCCACCTAGCGTCTGTTGTAGTCATGTTCCTTTCCTCCTTTCATACTTAGTCAATATCTCAGTCCTTCAGTTTGCCTTTCATTATCAGTCCAAATTTTACATATTTAAGAATTATCCCTTTAAACCTTTAAGTTGAACACCACAAAATCTCCTGTTACCCATGGACCTTCCCTCAGGAAAAAAAAAAAAATTAGGTGCCACTTCTTTGTCCTTTTGTTTATGAGGACAAGAAATTCTCATTAGATTCTCAGCAGACAGTGCCAATCGATAGATTGAAATCAGTCAATAGATTGAAACATTGGCCATTTCAATCTATTCTTTTTTTCCTTAAGTCACATTACCTGGAATTCCATTTCAATTTCTCCTTTGTCTCTCCTTCCAGTCAAAGGCAAATTCCAACCATTATGTCCTAAAGCTGAGAGTGC
>NW_007832679.1:0-762 GCF_000696425.1 Galeopterus variegatus
ATAAGTGAGGAAACTATCTTAAAGACTCATATGATTTCCCCAAGGTCACAAAACTACCAGGCGGCCAAAGTCAGGATGTGAACCCAGGTTTAAAGCACATGGTCATTACTACTGTTAAAACTGATTACTAGCCCTGTTAGTGCAGGGCCTGGGGTCTAGTCAGAGTGCCAGGCACATGGTGGGCACTTACATGGTTTTGAATGTTTTGTGAATGAAATTAAGCAAACGAATGAGTGAGTGGATGAAACAGAGAAGGAATGAGTAAGTCTTGTGCGTGACACCAAGCCTGAGTTCTTGATTTTCTCCTGGACACTGTGCAAGGGCTTTGGGAGCCACCACCAAGGGGTGGACGGTGTGGCCTGGCTGTGACTGTGTGGCGCAGACAGCCGGGCTCTCCACGGGAATGGAAACAGGATCAACTGCTACACACATCACTCTCCAGTTAACTGTGCTTTGCCCATAGGAATAAATTTTCTATCCCCTTTCCTAGTGCTGACCTCGGCACGCAGCATGCTTTAATAATAATTCAGTTAAGGGGCCGGCCTGGTGGTGCACTGCTACAGTGCGCCGCTTGGGAGCGCGGCGGCGCTTCTGCCGAGGGTTCGGATCCCACATACAGACCTGCCGCTCACTGGCTGAACGAGGTCCGGGAGCAACACCGAGGGTTGCAAACCCGTTGCCGGTCCCGGTCCGGTACGGGCGTGACACTGGGGGTTGCAATCCGTTGCCGGTCACGAAAAAAGACAAAAAGGAAAAAAAAAA
>NW_007832680.1:0-762 GCF_000696425.1 Galeopterus variegatus
TTTTTTTGTTATCACCTAAACAAGAAGCCAAAGGAACAAGAAAAAGAAATATGTTACTATATTTCGAGCTTAACTATTCTGTGTTTTACTTATTTTGTCATTATTAGTAACAATATTTCAGCTTTCTCTTAATATCAGTTTACACATAGAGGTATAAATTTTGCTTTATTACCTGTTGTCTTATATGTATTATTAAAATATTATTTGTTCAAGATATTCTGCATCAGATGGAGTTTTAAAAAGTGGAGATTCTTTAATTTTTAACTAGTCTGCAAGCTGTGGTCTGGAGCAGCTTGGCAAGCCTGTGTCTCTGGACAGGACTCAAATGGCAGGATCCCAGCGAGGCCTGAGAAAAGGATGTGCTCTAAGAGATTCCTTTTTACTGGATCGCTAGCATGGGGAGGGGCAAACGTCAGATGCCAGGGGACCGGGGGTGTACTGTGGCAGTCAGCTATGTAGGGCTGACCTCACAGGCACTTTTAAATGGGGCTTCATGCATATCTCACCCAGGATGGCTGAGCATCAAAAACAGATCCAGGCCTTCTGATCCCCGTTTTACTCTTTCACTTTTGGCTTTCTCCGGTGAAACCGTAAGCTCATGCTCTGATGACAAGTGATCAGGGACACAGGCCAGTGGTCCACACTGATTCACCAAGAGGCAGTATAGCATCAGTTGTGGGGTTTGAAAGCCTAGACTTGAACCCCACCTATGTCATTTGGCAGCTTTGTGACTTTGGGAAATTTACTAAACTTCTATGCTTC
>NW_007832681.1:0-762 GCF_000696425.1 Galeopterus variegatus
GAAAGTCAAAACCATTGAGAAGAAGAAAAATAAATGCCCCCACTGATATTAAAGAAAAGACGCATTTTTTAAATTTTTGAGAATAAATGAATTTGGGTGAGTCAAAGAGACCTGAAGAACAAAAATAATGTGCGTGTGTAAAGGGCCTATGTCAAAAAAAGAGAAAATATTCACAGCCCTAATGCGGAGGACAGCGTGGGACAGTCGTGGGTTGAGGAAGAGGGGCCTCCCTACTTGAAAGGGGTCCTCGGCAGTTAGAAACGCAGCCCCCACAGGCCTGCGGGCGGCATACTCTTTGCAGACAGACCTTAGTTTGAGCCCAGGCTGCTCTAGTTGCCATGTGAACCTGGATGAGGTAACAATTTGTACGTCGGGGCAGTGTATTGGGGGTGACAGTACTGAAAGAGGAGACAGATGGGATCAGCAGCTGCTGCAGGAACCCAGGCCAGAGCTGGCTGTGATGGGGGCTCCGTGGGTGGTAGGGAAGGGGAGTGCAGGGGCACGGCTGGTTTTGAGACCCATGATCGGGGTACAAATAGGTGCATGGATTTGCTGCGGGGAGCGAGACAAAGGCAGACATCAAAGCTGATGTCCGGAGTATGGCCCCAGCAACACTGGAGGGTGGGGGAATCAAAATTTCAGGGTTAGATATCTTAACTTCGAAATCCTTGTGAGACACCCACATGGAAAATACCAGTGAAGCACTGTGCTATTCAAGTGCACTTCTTTTTTTTTTTTTTTTTTTTTTTTTTTTTTTTTTTT
>NW_007832682.1:0-762 GCF_000696425.1 Galeopterus variegatus
TGGCAGTTGAGTTGTCAGTTATTCTTTGGACTTTGCTGGTAGCAGTTTCTGAGTTTCTCTGCTTAGCTCTTAGATGTGTGTGCACTGAATAAAGACTACGCCAAGGACCTTTTTTTCCAGTTAACTCACTCGTAGACCTGCATGTGAAGGGTTTGCGACCCAGCCCGGACAACAGGCTTGAGGGGTCTGTGAGCTCCAGACCCAGCCCTAGCTCTACAATTATGCTTCTTATAACAATAGATTTAACTTGTTAATATGTCATTTAAAATCTTTATATATATGCCTATGGGAGAGATTGGTCTGTAAATTTCCCTTGTAGTAATAAGCTTGTCAGGTTTTGGTATGAAATTCATACTGATTTCATAAAATGAGTTGTTGGTTACTATTCTCTTGTTTTCTGTTTTTTTGGGAAAAAGTTGTGTAAAAATTGATGTTATTTCTCCCTTAACTGTTTGGAAGGAATTACTGGTGAGTAGAATGGTCATGCAGCCTCAGCAAGGGCATGAGAAATGTGGCTAATTTCTGGGAGCCTCTGTTGCTAGATCTGTAGAGTGGATTTCCAACCAACCCAATTTATCTTTCAGGCTCTCTGTAGTGATAATGGGGTCCTGGCGCTTCAGTTCACCTATGGAAGCATGCAATGTGCCCTGAATATCTGTGTGAGTCCTCAGATGGATTACATAAGAAGGTAGGTCAGTGGGACAGGGCAAACAATAATGGTCAGAGAGTGGAATCAAAATGTGAGGAGGAGAATGCATCCCC
>NW_007832683.1:0-762 GCF_000696425.1 Galeopterus variegatus
CACCATATTTTACAACTTAATCATTTAAGTTTTTCATTTTTAATTTTTTTAATTTTTATTATTTTTATTTATACATATTTATGGGGTACAGTTCCATATCTGGGCCATTGTAAACACAGCTGCTATGAACATGGGAGTGCAAATATCCCTTCGACATGATGATTTCCATTACTTTGGGTATATATCCGGAAGTGGGATGGCTGGATTTTAAGATAGGTCTACCTGTAATTGTTTGAGAAACCTGTATACTGTATTCCATAACGACTGTACTAATTTACAGTCCCACAAACAGTGCAGAAGAGTATCCTTTACTCCATATCCTCTCCAGCATTTGTTATTCTCAGTCTTTTTGATAATAGACAGTCTAGCTGGGGTGAAATGATATCTCATTGTGGTTTTCATTTGCATTTCTCTGATGATTTGAGATGATGAGCATTTTTTAATGTTCTTATTGGCCATTTGTATGTCTTCCTTTGAAAAATGCCTATCCAGCTCCTTTGTCCATTTTTTAATTGGATTATTTGTGTTATTTTACTGTGAAGTTGTTTGATTTCCTTATAAATTCTGGATATTAATCCCTTGTCAAATATATGGTTTGCAAATATTTTCTCCCATTCACTAGGTTGTCTTTTCACTCTGTCAATTGTTTCTTTTTTGTGCAGAAGCTTTCAGTAAAATTGCAGGATATAAAATCAATACAAAAAAATCAGTAGCATTCTTATACACCAACAACAAACAAGCAGAAAAAGAAATCAAGAAAGC
>NW_007832684.1:0-762 GCF_000696425.1 Galeopterus variegatus
AAAATTTTCTTCATTATTTGAGGTAATGCAATTTACCTCTTGTAGCCTACTAGTGAGGTGTATTAATTTGATAGATTTTCATATATTGAACCATCCTTGCATTTTGAGATAAACCTTATTTGATCAGGATTCAATTAGCTGTTGTTTAATGTTAAGATTTTTACACCCACATTCATTAGTGAAAGAGGCCTATAATTTTCTCTTCTTATCATGTTCTTATCTGCTATAGGAATCAAGATTACACGGGTCTCATAAAATGAACCGGGAAGCTGGCACTCTTTTTCTATTTTATGATACAACTTGTATGAGAATTAACTGTGCTTTCAAAGTTTGGTAGCCTTCATCTCTAAATGATTTAAGGTAAAGTCTTTCTGTGAGGGGAAGTTTTGTTGACAACCTTTTCAATTTCTTTGATGCTTATTGGCTTATTCAGATTTTCTACTTTTGGAGCCAGAGCCAGTTAGCTCAGTTGGTTAGAGAGATACTTAAAACACCAAGGACAAGGGTTCAGTTCCCCATACCAACCAGCCATCAAATTTTTAAAAAATTCTACTTTTTCTTGCACCAATTTAGTTATTTTTTCCTAGGAATTTATCCAATCTATTAGTGTATAGTTGTTAATAATACTTAATATTTTTAAATCTATTATATCTATAGTTATCTATTCTTTTCAGTTACGTATTTTACTCATTTGAATATTTTTTTCTTCATCAATCTTGGAAGAGGTTTGTTATATTATTAGTCTTGAAAGAAAATAGCCTA
>NW_007832685.1:0-762 GCF_000696425.1 Galeopterus variegatus
GGGGATTCAAAGAGGAACTGTGTGCTGCGGGCTCCTCCTCCGAGGAGCTCACGCTGAGAAATCCCACTCAGTGCCACAAAGCCACCCAGAGCGACAGGTAGACTGCGTCCAGGAGAAACCTGAAAGTATTCCTGGGCAGGGCCGAGCTGAGCAGGAGCTTGAGGACACGGCTGACAGACAGGGTTGCAGTAGACACACCCCAGCTCAGAGAGGGGAGGTGTCCGGTTACGGAGGCGGAGACTCAGCAGGAAAAAAAACACACCTTGCGGGCCGCCTGGTAAGATCCAACACCCCCACCTAGTGTGCAGACTCGGCAGAAAATACACAACCTGTGGGGTCAACACAGCGGGATCCAGCAGCCCAGCAGAGTCCAGACGGACCAGAGAGGAGCCTCCCCGGAGAGGCCCAAGACTCCAGGCAACCACACACACAAGTCACTAGAGGCCAACTGAGCCAATAGGGTCAAACCTGGGCACTGTGAAACCCCCTGCCAAAATGAATAAACATCAAAGAAAAGATACCAGAAATACAAGAAACCTAGAAAGTACACCACCAAAGGTTAATAAATCTCAAACTCCAGATCCTATACAACAAGAAGCTCTTGAAATGAATGACAAGGAATTTCGAGTGATAATTCTAAAGAAATTGAATGACATAAAAGAAAACTCAGCTAGACAGCATGATGAAACGGAGAAAAGTAAACAGGACCTGAAAGAGGAAATGTACAAGGAAATCAACGTCCTAAAAAAAATGTAGCAGAAC
>NW_007832686.1:0-762 GCF_000696425.1 Galeopterus variegatus
GGCATGTAGAGTATCCTGTATATGCTTCAGGAATGTTTCTGAAAGAATATTCCAGTTTTGTTTATGTGCATATCTCTGTGGTTTTCTAGAAAGAGGGCTTACAACTTTCTTTAGATTTTCAAACATTTCATTATCTTAAAATGATTGCGATGCACTCTGGGCTCATATAGTCATAGCTAGGTGGTTGTAATTGGAATCCAAATACTTAAGTTCAAACTCCCTGTGTTCTGGTTGTGTTTTTACCCCTTTGAGCCTTACTTCTTCATCAACAAAATTAGAATAAAAATATTTTCTTGAAAGAGCTATCATGAATAATAAATGAGATGATGAATATGACTGTAGATTAGAAAATGTTTTGCATAAGTTAGTTTTACTGGTATCTCTTTAAGGTTAAAGGGTTAAAGAAGTATGGTGCTGGCTTCTATTCTGAGAACTCTTTCTAACAGCCTGGAAATACTACTCACTGGCTTTGTAGAAGCAGCTGATATCAATACCCCACTTGTTTGAACTGAGGCTGTGCTTCAGTTTCAGCAAATGTTACTGATATCTAAACTTAGGTATTTCTTTACTCCTTAGATTATAACTTCTGAAATGTAACATTATTTTTATTTTTAAATTTTTTATATGCTTTTTAAAAGTTTTAAAAATGTTCCTACAACTTAAATTTTTCATTGTTTCTGGATTTTTCCTTTATTACCTCGTCATTAGGTAACCATGTAAATAAATGGGATAACAGAGATGACTTAAAATCACACTGGCTTC
>NW_007832687.1:0-762 GCF_000696425.1 Galeopterus variegatus
TCACACAAAAAATAAGATACCTAGGGATCAATTTAACCAAGGAGGTGAAAGACCTCTACAACAAGAACTACAAACCACTTCTGAAAGAAATTAAAGGAGACACAAAAGATGGAAATATATTCCATGCTCTTGGATTGGAAGAATTAACATTGTGAAAATGTCTATACTACCCAAAGCGATCTACAGATTCAATGCAATCCCAACCAAAATACCAATGACATTCTTCACAGAAATGGAAAAAACAATCTTACCTTTTATATGGAACAACAAAAGACCCCAAATAGCCAAAGCAATCCTGAGGGGGGAGTGGAAATAAAAGCTGGAGGCATACCAGTACCTGACTTCAAATTATACTACAGAGCTATTGTAACCAAAACAGCATGGTACTGGTATAAAAATAGACATTCAGACCAGTGGAGTAGAATAGAGAACCCAGAAATCACTCTTCAGGCTTATAGCCCACTGATATTAGACAAAGGCAACAAAAATCTACATTGGGGAAACAGTTGCCTCTCCAGCAAGAGGTGCTGGAAAAACTGGATATCCATATGCAGAAGAATGAAACTAGATATGCATCTCTCACCATACACTAAAATCAACTCAAAATGGACTAATGACTTAGGTATAAGACCTGAAACTGTAAAACTGCTAAAGGAAAATATAGGTGAAACACTTCAGCAGTTAGGTCTGGGCACAGGCTTGATGAACATGAGCCTGAAAGCACAAGCAGCAAAAGAAAAAATAAACAAATGGGACTATATC
>NW_007832688.1:0-762 GCF_000696425.1 Galeopterus variegatus
ACCCCACAATGTCCTGAAAACATTTGCTTGACCTGACAGGGCCATCCTTCTCTTTTTTAGTAAAACAGGGCCTGCCAGGGCACAAGGGCTTGAGGCCTTTGGGCCTTCTCAGCAGTGTCAAAGTTTAGATTTTGAATGTCAATCTTGCTGGGGCTTCCTCACCGACTTCTCTTTCCTGAGAATCTGTGTTCTTTGGCCAGCAGCGAAGGGCCAGTTGTTTGCCTGACTTCTGAGTTGTCGTCCGTGGAAATCTGAAATCAGCTGTGTAGTGTGCTCCTTGTAATAAACAGAGTCCAGAAACCCAGTTTTACAACCACCATAGCTTGTGGTGAAGTGTTGTGGGCGGGTTGGACAGGGATTCAGGAGAATACTGAGTTCAGCTTGGAGAGGGGTCTATTTAGAATGTTCATCTGCATTTCCTGTCCTGGAAGGCCAAGTGCAGAAGGCTTAGAAAACAGCCTTGCTTGGCCTTGAATGCCAAACAGGTGCTGACGCCAGGCCTTTCCCACAACTGTCCCGGGACAACACTCAAAGAATTGGCCATGAAACAAGATCACTTGGACAGTGCTTCCCATCTTTTGGGGATCATAGGCTGCCTTTGGGAAATGGGTGAAAGCTGTGGGCCAGGTTCCCAGGAACATACATTCACATGCTCAAGACTGTACTGGAGGCTTATTTCCATCTCGGAGGCCCACTGGACCGAAGTTACTTGGGCCATCACATCTTGCACACAGAATGGATCACACAGGTGATGTCCCTAAC
>NW_007832689.1:0-762 GCF_000696425.1 Galeopterus variegatus
GACAGAGAGACCTGCAGGACTGCATCTGGCATGTCTTGGCTTTGGCCCTGCATGAAGTCATTGCCTTCAAATATTTGCATGGCCATTATTTGGGAGAACCATTAGAGCCATCTGTGTGCCTCCAGAGACAGAGTAAGACCATGGGCTACACATATCCTTGGCTGAATGTTCACTCAGCACATGGGAGAGATTATAGTATCTAGTTGTGCCAAGTCCTGGTAGGGGATGGAAGCTAGGTAGTCATGGGAACTATACTGGACACTGCAAGGGGCCACCCAGAGCCCTTTCAGGAATGAGGGACCTACTCCCCCCAACTGCTGCTGGAAGACGGCTCTTGGCTGTCAGCCCTCTTCAGGGATAACTGACCAGTGCAGGGGGAAAAAGGGCCAGGTCTCAGCATTCACCTGGCTCAGGACTCCTGTGAGGGGCCAGCCATGCTCTGGAGCTCCCTGTGGGGTTGGCTGAGGTCTTCCTTAAGACCACAATGCAGCCCAGCTTCTCACCCTGTGCAATCCTGCCCCCTTCCTTTCCCTTCCACAGTGCTTTTCCTGGGAGCCCAGAGGACCCCCAGAGGTGAAGATGGGATTGGCAATCAGACAAAAGGAGGAGGTTGGACTGGATGACCACTGAGGTGTCCTAAGGCTGTGATGCTAAGTCTGTGTTGCAGGAAGCATGGTTTATAGTCCCCAAGTGCTCTGGGATTCCTAGTAGGGCAGATTCCTGAGTCCTACCTTGGCCCCACCAAACTGCATTATTAGCAAG
>NW_007832690.1:0-762 GCF_000696425.1 Galeopterus variegatus
AAGAGATGGCTGTGGACCTAGCTATAAATTCTGTTTCGGCTCTCCTGAGGAGTACCCAGCCTGAGGATGGAGACAACAAACATGATAGGCAGAGCTAAGATCTCACAGAAATGAAGCCAGAGACCTGACTAAGTCTCACCCCAAGACCACAGGACTCCTAGACTTTTCTAGGGTCTAGAATGAGCCATTACATTCACCATATGTGGTTTCAGTTACTTGCCACCAAATGTTAACTGTTTTAGTAACTATGCACTATTTTCCAAACCTAAAAGTGGGAATACAGGGTATTACAGGTTCATGTATGCTAAATAGACAATGTGACAGATTATTTGAAATTGGAACCAACGTCCCAAAAATTGGGGAAAAAATGTTCACTAGTTGTAATACTGGTTTTGTCTCCTATAAGAGCAAAGCTGAAATATTTTTTAAAAATTGAGAATCATGGAGCACTAAGTCTAACTTCTTTACCTTGAAAAGCTGTAACAGTAATACAAGAAACATGATTCCATACAAATAAGTAAGAGGGATAAGCTATAAGACTAAACATAAAAGTCAGGACAGTAGTCACCTTGGGGGCAGGAGGGACATGAGATCAGGGAGGGCACAGGGGAGACTAAATACTGTCCATGGCCTATTTGTTGATCTGGGTGGTAAACCCAAGAATGTGTACTTGTATGTGTTATCATTATTTAAACTTAACATAAGGGCCGGCCCGGTGGCGCACTGGAGAGTGCGCCGCTTGGGAGTGTGGCGGTGCTCCCG
>NW_007832691.1:0-762 GCF_000696425.1 Galeopterus variegatus
TGCTTTGCCTGCTGCCTCGCACATGGGGCAACTGAGGCCAGGGACAGAGTGTATCTTGGCACAGATTGTGTGCTAGGTCAGGGCTGAAGGAAAGGGTTTGGGAATCCCACAAGAGGCCCCTTCTGTCCATCCTCTGTCAGTTTCCAGAAGTTTCTAGTGACACCCTGTTCAGTGCCCCTGTACAGATGAGTTTACACATGTGTTTTGAAGGCCCTGGGCCCTGTGATTTGGTCCTACCAACTGGTGAAATTCTGCAGCTGGATCCAAGGAGAGGGGCTGTCCAACGTGCACTAACATACACAGTCTTGAAAAAGGGCCTTCTCTCTGTGCCTCGGTTTACTTCTCTGTGGACTGAAGGGTATGCAAAGATGCCCTCCAAGGCCCTCCTGGGCCACTACCACCTCCTAGAGAAGGACAGGGACATGGAGGAGAAAAATCAAGGAGGGAGTTCCTGGGCCAGTTGTGTGCACTGAAACGGCAGGGCATGAGGCCCAAGTACAAGGTGGGGTCCCTTCTGAGCCAGGCTCCTTTGATGAGGATTCAGCAGACATAGGGGTGGGAGAAGCCAAGATTTTTGGGGAAAAAGCACAGCCCTACCAGGGCGCATGCCTTCTGGGAGCAGCCATGATATTTGTTCTCAGCAAAAGCTGGAAGCTTTGGTTCTGTTGTGTGCACATCTGCCGAACATTCACTGCATGCCTGGCCCTGGGCTCTCAAGAACACAGAAAGCCAGGAGCAGAGTGGGGCAAGGCCAGAAGCCTC
>NW_007832692.1:0-762 GCF_000696425.1 Galeopterus variegatus
TTTCACGCTCACCTCCACTGGATCCCTTTCCTGCTCCCAATTACTTTATTTAAAAATAAATAAATTATTATTTTATTTATAACAGTCACTAACTGACTCTTCCTAACCACCCTCAACCCTACAGCAACCATTCCAAAGCTTCCTCACTCTCAAGTCCCCAATACTCTTCTCCAATTCCTCATTTTTTTTTTTTTTTTTGTGACCGGTAAGGGGATTGCAACCCTTGGCTTGGTGTTGCCCGCACCACACTCAGCCAGCGAGCGCACCGGCCATCCCTATATAGGATCCGAACCCAGCGCCGCACGCTCCCGAGTGAGCCACGGGGCCGGCCCCACTTCCTCATTTTTGATCTTGATCTATCTTTCTCAGAGGACTGAAACCCATGACATCCCTCTTCTTCACTTCAACATTTCTGTTTTCACCCTCTTCTTCTCTTCAACATTTCTGTTTTCACCCTCCTCTTCTCTGGATTCAGTGGACAGAATATCCCTCCTTTTCACCTGCATTCTCTGTCACCATTTCCACTCTAGTAGGACCAGTCTCCTCACCTTCCTCCCCAACCTCCCCCAAAAATACCTTGGATTTTTCTCTTCTAACTTCCACTTTGGCCTCACTTCACCAGAAATGGCCTCTTCCATCTATTTCCATATTCAAACTGTACCAAACCTTCAAGAAACTACTCTAGGAAGCACAGACCAACACATCTGTATTAGTTTTTTCTCCTCTCAGCACCCCCAAAGCACTTAATGTGTATAATACTTA
>NW_007832693.1:0-762 GCF_000696425.1 Galeopterus variegatus
GGAAGAAAAAGATGAGTAGAGGCGGACAGAGGAGAAAAGGTTGCAGACCCACGTGGGAGAATTTAAAGAGGAGAACGAACAGGATGTGGGGACAATAGAAAACGAAGATTCTGTTTGTTTTTTAAGTTTCTAGTTTGGACAACTGTATGTAGTAATACTGTTTTGGGGAGTGAGAAGTATAGGAAAATGAGAAGTCTTGCCATTGAAGACAATGAAATCATCTTTTCACAAGTCAAATGGGAAATGCCTTAAAATAAACATGTATCCACTAGACACAACTAAGGCAGGTCTGGTGCTTAGGAGATAGATTTGCCTGGAGGTAGTTTTCAGACTTTCTAGGGAAGAGCTGTACAATTAATCTATATTCAAGGTAATTTCATCAAAAAGAAAAAAATTCCCCTACCCCACTGGAGCCTCTCTTTCCTGTAACTCTTTCTCTCTCTTCTGTCCTTTCCAGTAAAAACTGAAAGAGTTGACTATGTTGGCATGACTCAAGTCCCATTTTTTTGCACCATTCCTCCCAAGTATCCTTAAGAGGCTTATGTTATTTTGGCTACTCCATTTTTTCCCCAGGGCTTTGTTTTAGACCATATTTTCTTTATACTGTACATGATCTTGCTGGGCAACGTCTACCATTGCTGTTGTTTTTATTACGATCTGTTATGGACTAAATGTTTGTGTTCCTGCTAAATTCATATGTTGAAATCCCAATCCCAAATGTGATGGTATTGGGAGGTGGGGCATTTGGGAGGAAATTAGGTC
>NW_007832694.1:0-762 GCF_000696425.1 Galeopterus variegatus
TATTCAAGTAATCCTTCATTACTACCTGTAGTCCGAGCAAGCTCTAAACTTGTCATACCTGATATTCCTTCTCAGGCTCTGAAACCTCTCCCCAGAAAAAAAGCACATACCTCTACAATTCTCATGCATTTTTGGAGGTGTCTATTTTCCTCCTACCCCCACCCCCATCTATGGACCCTAGGGAGTCCATTAACTCCAAATTAAGACTTCTGGGTCTATAACCATTTTCTAGAAATCTCTGGTTTCTTATTTCAGACATGGGGGATAGCTTTGGAAAACTCTCAGGATTGCAGCACAGGTAAGAGGCACTGCTGAGCTAGGAGGGACTGAAATTGTCAGCGTCCTTTATGTAATAACCGGTTTGTAACTATGCTTCAAACCAGAAATCACAAACAAAAAACAATGCATCACAGAGGCTCAAAGAGATGGCAACTTTCCTTTCTTTGACCCACAAAAGAAGTTAAAAAAAAATATTGTTTCAAAACGATACCATTTGGGATGTTTACTGGACTGGATAAAGCTTTAAAGAAAAAAAATGCATGTAGGTATAGACACCACGTAAAAACCAAGGCCTGGCATCTCGTGTTTGTATCTGCTTCTTACTAATAATCCTCATTTTTTATTGAGAAACACTTCATGCTTCATAACACTTCAGGACAAGACATTGCTTTCAACATGAAGGTGTTATTGTCACTGCTTGTTTTTTCCTTACTTTGTGATTACATGTACTGATCACAGCCCAGATAGTTGTAAAAAAATAAA
>NW_007832695.1:0-762 GCF_000696425.1 Galeopterus variegatus
TGCCTACTGAGCTAGGTGCACGGGTGGGCAGGGCACCTTTCTTGCTGTCAGAGAGTTGATGTTCTGGCAAGAGGGAGCACAGCAAGCCTAGTGCGGTGACAAAGCACAGCCCCGTAACGCTGAACAGTTTTACCACTTTTCAGTGGGAGGAGAGAACGGTGTAATGGAAGTGTCGTCCTGATCCAGACTGAAAGTAAGAGCAAGAGGAAGGGAGGGAGAGATCTCTGTGGGCCATGTGACCTGTTGTTCTGTCCCGTTGTTCCTCCGAGGCCAGGTAATGCTGCAGGCCTCACTGCGTGGAACTGGCTTCTTCAATTTCAGGAAAATGGCACTTTCTTCCTCCCCTTCCTTGGCTCTCACAGATCACAGGATCACTCAGGGTTGTCCGGGAGAGCTGTGAATGCTCCAGTGAGACCACATTCAGCTGTCATTTTTTGACAGTGTGTACCACCCTCCTATCCCCACACCCCCATTCTCTCTCATCTTCCCTTGTGCTTTTTTTATGCGCTGCCTTCTTTCTTTTCTTTCTGAGAAACTGGTGTGTCATGTTTGGGGGCTGGTAAATTTTTGTATCTGTTATTCTATTACCTTAGATAACTTTTCGCTTCATTTAAGTGGTCTCAGTGTTAGATTTCACCTCCCCAATTTGAGTTAGTCTTACTCAGCCTTCTGTAGATAGAGAAAAGGTCACAAGCTTTCCTTTTTTTTTTATATTGGTACCAGTACTTGAAGAAAAGCTCTTAAAATCATTTAGAATCAACT
>NW_007832696.1:0-762 GCF_000696425.1 Galeopterus variegatus
TTGTCCCCCTCAGGGATGGTCAGGATCTCATGGGAAAAGAAACGTGCAGCTGAGTTCAACAGAAGATCACTTCAACCGTGTGGCTGGGGGTGGGAGGAAGTGGTGGGAATCCTGGGAACTGGATCCTCTTCAGACTGTTGTGGGGCGAACGCACAGAGGAATTCAAGACCGGCATCAGCGTTGTAGCTTTATAGCTCTTTATTTTAGTGTTGCAGCTCTTTGTTCAGTGTTACAGCACTTTGTTGCTTGCAAGCAAGGAGGGCACTGGAGGGCAGAAAACTCCCAAGCCAGTGCCTCCCAGAACAAAAGAAACGACCCCCTTATATAGCCTAAATTACGCCCTTCTTTCTCCTAGGTTCTCATTCAGGTCCTCTTATGTAAATGAGGGATGCTGTCCTGCTAATTTGGATTGGCTGATTGTGGGACACTATCTGTTGGTCACTGTAGGAGCCTGATTTGCCTCTGGCCCCTGGGGGAGGGTGTGAGGCTGTGTTATCTCACAGAAGGCGGGCCCAAGAGGCCAGCAGGGTAATGGCAGGGGCTCGAGTTTCCAGTGGAGCATAGAGTTTCTAAAACAGTTTCTCAAGTGGAAAAGGGAAAGGCTCAACAATTAAAAATGCTTAGGGTTCCCTGCAACGCTCGTCTTCCCTCCCTCTGGACTTCTGTCAGTCTCTCTCTGCCTTCTCCAATTGCCACATTAGCCTTCGTTCTCTCTCTCTTTTTTTTTTTTAAAGATGACCGGTAAGGGGATCTTAACCCTTG
>NW_007832697.1:0-762 GCF_000696425.1 Galeopterus variegatus
GAGCCACCCGACATCTAGAAAGCCTTAAAATTTTCAAGGCCAGGGTCACTAGAATGTGAAGAGTTGTTTTACACTGTCTCACATCAATTCATGTGGCAGGAGCCCTGTCCTGCAAGCTCAGGCCTCTGTGTGTTTTCTTGAGTTCTGTGATGGTTAATGTTACATGTCAACTTGACTGGGTTGAGGGGTACTGCCATAGCTGGTAAAGCATTATTTCTGGTTATGTCTGTGAAGGTGTTTCATGAAGAGACTGCCTTGTGAGTCAGTGGACTGGGTGGGAAAGATCGACCCTCAAGTTGGCTGGCAACATCTAATGGGCTGGGGACCAGATAGAACATGAAGACAAAGGAAAGGTGATTTTCTCCCTCTCTTCTGGAGCTAGGACACCCTTCTGCTCCTACCCTGGGATATCAGAACTCCAGGTTCTCTTGCCTTTGGACTCTGAAACTTGGACTAGTGGCCTCGGGTTCTCAGGCCTTTGGTCTTGTACTGACAGTCAGAGCATCGGCTTCCTTGGGTATGAGGACTTTGGACTGAGCCCTCCTACTGACCTCTCTAGTTTGCCAGATTGCAAACAGCATACAGCGGGACTTCTCAGTCTCCATAATTTCATGAGCCAATTCCCCTAAACAATCCTCATTTATCTATATGTCATCTTCCTATCAATCTGTCTGTCATCTCTCTGTCTACCTATATTTCTATCTATCATCTCATACAGGTTCTGTCTGTCTGGAGAACCCTGACTAATACAGGTATGACTTC
>NW_007832698.1:0-762 GCF_000696425.1 Galeopterus variegatus
GTAGGAGAGGAAGGAGTGCAGCATCTGGGGTGTCACGGCCCTCTGTGGTGACCAATCATGCTGTTTGGTCCGCTAAGCAATTAATTACCTTGAGTTGTGGGAGAGTTGTCCTTTTGATGTGTCTTGCAATGGGAGACCCCTAGCCGAGCCGGTAGCCGGGAGGCTTCAAGGAGTTTGTTGATCAGGGCAGAATTGGTTATGGCATTGCCTTTGGTATTGAGCAATCCCCTTTTTTAAAAAAATTGCTGCATGGGATATGAGTATATGGAAAACATATTTGGAATCTGTATAGGGTAAGGGATTTACCTTCTGCCAGTATACAGGCCCGAGTGGCCGCAATGAGTTCAGCTTGTTGGTTAGTGGTACCGGATGGTAATGGCTGGGCTTCTATAATTGAGTCCAAGGAAACCACAGTGTAGCCTGCATAATGCTCATACCCAATTCTGAATGAGAATCCATCTGTGAACCATGTATGATCTGCCTCGGGTAGAAGGCCCTCGGAAATGGAAGAGTGACAGGGGATGAAATTTTGGAGGGCTTCCAAACAGTTATGGACTGGAGTGTCGGGCAGATAGGGAATAGGGAGAAGGGTAGCAGGATTTAGAGGCGAGCACGGGAGAAAGGTAATATCAGGACTTTCTAGGAAGGAGGACAGCAAGCCTAAAAGCCTAGGTGGGGGAAGGGAGTGTAGAGCTTTGTAAGTGAGGAGGTCCTTTAGATGGTGAGGCGAGAGTATGGTTAAGGGTGCACCAAATGTTAATT
>NW_007832699.1:0-762 GCF_000696425.1 Galeopterus variegatus
CTCAACTCCAACTCCAAGGAAGATAATTGGGGATTTATAACCAAGGAGCAAGGTGGGTTAGCGGGTGGAAAATTACCAAAAGGAAACATCAAAGATGAGGGATTTCTGGCTAAACTGACTTGTAGGATTATTGCTGAAAGCAGGTTAAAGTGGGTACAAGATACAAAGGGGGGGGGAGATTTTTCACTAAACTGATTTAGCAAGAGCTTGCTCAAACTGGATTCTACAAGGACAGAGAGGGGACTCCAAGTTAGGGCCTAGTCGAGTAGAGGACTCAGAGTTGCCTGACTAAGGCTTTGGTCAAAGAAGAAAGTCTTTGTCAAGCTCAAAGAGCTCTTAGTCAAGTAGGTTAAGACGTCAATAAAAGAACTAGGGAAATTATTTAATCATGTGATAATTAAAATAAATATTTCAATTTAATTACCAATTTTGATTTCCATTAAGTATCACTGTAACTTGTGCTTCACGTATAAAATATTTGAATAAACATATTACAGTGTTACATCAATGCATAGAAAAAATCATTCAAATTAAATCATTTCTTTGACAATAACTAGAAATGATGCATATGCCTAACATGCGCTCTACAGTATAAAGATGGTGTTTTACATGTTGCAGTGGTTGTAAAATGTAGTTTTACCAAAATAATGAAGTTGTACTGGACAGAAAAATATGTGACACAGCTTTGGTTTTTAAATTTTAATTTATGCTAATTAAAATTAAATAAAATTAAAGGTTCATCTTCTCAGAGATGTGCATTAA
>NW_007832700.1:0-762 GCF_000696425.1 Galeopterus variegatus
TTTTTTTTTTTTTTTTTGAGTGTCATGCCAGTACAGGGATCTGACCCCTTGACCTTGGTGTTATAACACTGAGCTCTAACCAACAGAGCTAACTGGCCATCTCCCACCCACATTATTCCTCATGAAGCTCTCTTGCCAGTAAACCTTCCTGGAAATAGTCCCCATCTCTTAAATACTTTTTACATAGTATGGCTTCCAGAAACTTCACCATCTTGTCAACTTTCTCTAGGAGAAAGAAAAATATTATTAAAGTTCCTGATGAAAAACACATTTTGTTTTATTTTTAACCTTTGGACTGTCTCCTTATTCTCATCTGGCAGATATTATTTTTCATTCAAAACCCAGCCCAAAGTTGATCATGTTTCTAGCTTCCATTATGTATGATGTGATATCTTTCATAGGGCACTTATCACTTTCTGTCACTTATATGTGTGAATTATTTTCTCTTAATTTGGATTGAAACCTCCTTAAGGACATTTAATCAGCATTTATTAAAAATGAAAAAAAGGCTAATCATTTTATATTCTGTAATTAATTCATAAGCACGTAAGTGTGAGAATTTAGCTTTAAATAAAGGCTTAATGACTCAGAGATTTTGGAAATCTTATACTCAGAAGCTTCTTATAAAATAATGAGTCCTGCTTTAACTATTTTTTTCCTGGTTATTACTATTACAGAAGAAAGCCAATACATATTTAGTTTTTATTCAGTCAGTTTTGCTGTTTTTTAAAACCTCATTCGATTTCTCTGAATTTCCTAATA
>NW_007832701.1:0-762 GCF_000696425.1 Galeopterus variegatus
ATATTGTCTCACAAATTTTGAATGTTTTGCTAAGTTTTTCACTTTTCTTTTTTAGTGTTTCCGTTTGTATAATTTGTATTGCTTATTTTTTAGTTCATAAATTCTTTCAGTTGTTTTTTATTTCTAGCATTCTTTGTTTTTATAATTTCTCTTTGCTGAAATGTCTCTTCCATTTTTTAATGTTGCCACCCTTATTCAATACATCCTTTAATATATAAATAAACTTATTTAATTCTAATCTGTGGGAAACCTCTGGGTTTGTTGACTGTTTTATCTTTTTTTTAAAAGAACTTTATTGAGGTATCATAGACATATAAAAATTATATGTATATACATATGGTGTACAATTTGATGTTTTGACATATGCATACATTGTGAAATAGCTCTACACTCAAGCCAGTTAACATATCTATCACCTCATATGGATACCATTTGTGTGTGTGTCTCTCAGTGTGTGGAAGAAGATTAAATTTAATGTCTATCCTCTCAGAAAAAAAAATTTTTTTTTTTCCTTTTAGTCTTTTTTTTTTACTGACTGGTAACGGGATCGCAACCCTTGGTGTCGCGCCCGTACCGGGCACCGGCAACGGGATCGCAACCCTCGGTGTTGTGACCGCACCACGCTCAGCCAGTGAGTGGGAACCGGTCTCCACATGGGATCTGAACCCTTAGCGGGAGTGCCGCCGCGCTCCCAAGCGGCGCACTCTCCAGTGCGCCACCGGGCCAGCCCACCTCTCAGAAAATTTTAAGTAAGAAATATAG
>NW_007832702.1:0-762 GCF_000696425.1 Galeopterus variegatus
TATGTTTATGTATATATAAATATATATTTCATATATCTATTTTATATATATAAATATATATGTATATAAATATATATGTATATATATATATATATAAAATCTCCCTTGCCTAGTACTATCTCCCAGGGTTCCTGGACTATAAGAAATTCATCAAAAAGAAAAAGTGCTCTAGGAAAACCCTGGAGGGGAAGAAGAGAGAAATGTTTTCTTCTAATATAATTAAAGTGAAATCTTTCATTAAACTATTATAGCTCCCGTAATATTTTCAGAAAAGAAATCTTCACTATGTTCATGAATCTCCATAATACATCGGAAAATTAAATAAGATAAAATTACATTATAATAGTTGAGTACTTAATAAAAGTGAACAGGGCAGTGCAGTAGTTATGAAAGTTATGTAAAGATCAACATATTTTTAGGATACTTGTAGATGTACGGAACTGCAGCGCAGTGCAGCACTGCCACACATCCCACACTCAGTCCCCATTGTTAAAGTCTTACACTCCTGTGGCACATCTGTCACAATCAATAAAACAAAATCAATACATTATTAACTAAAAATCATACTTTCGTTACTTTCCTTAGATTTTACTTAATGTCCTCTTTCTGTCCCAAGATTTCATCCCAGATCTCATATAAAATTTAGTTGTCATTTCTCCTTAGGCTCCCACTGGTTGTGGCAGTTTGTCCTACTTGCCGTTTTTTTGATGAGCTGGACAGTTTTGAGCAGAACTGGTTGGGTGTATTGTAGGATGTTCCTCA
>NW_007832703.1:0-762 GCF_000696425.1 Galeopterus variegatus
CCTCCTCATAGCCCAGCGAGGCGAATTTCATTAGTCCAGTTTTACAGAGAGAGACACTGAGGTTCAGAGAGGTGAAGTAACCCACCCTAGGTCACCCACTTGCTATGCCTAGGATTAGAACCTAGGATTGTTCTGGTACTGTGTCCATGCTTTTCATCACTACCTACACCATACTCCCTTTAGAGTAAAAAGTTACTGGTAAGGACATTTCTGGAAAGCATTGCTAGACACTTTTGAAAATGTGATCCAAATTATGATTCTGATGGGCTTCACTTTTGAACTTTAAATTCTGTACAGATGGTCCCCAACTTATGTTGGTTCAACTTAAAGATTTTTCGACTTTAAAACAGTGTGAAAGCGATGCACATTCAGTAAAAACTGTACTTCAAATTTTGAATTTTGATCTTTTCCTGGACTGGTGATATATGGTATGATATGCTCTTGTGATGCCAGGGAGCTGCAGCAAGCCTTAGATCCTAATCAGCCACACAATCATGAGGGTAAACAACGAATACTCTACAGTGTGTTGTGTTGCCAGATAATTGTGCCCAACTGTAGGTAAATGGAAGTGTTCTGAGCACATTTAAGGTCAGCTAGACTAAGCTATGATGTTCAGTAGGTTAGGTGTATTAAATGCATTTTTGACATGATATTTTCAATTTACGATGGGTTTATCTTGACAAAACCCTATCATAAACCAGGTAGCATCTGTATATACAGATTATTAGGACTTAATAAAATGTAGAACCTTAGAACTGCAGG
>NW_007832704.1:0-762 GCF_000696425.1 Galeopterus variegatus
CCCACCTTTCAATTACCATAATAGGATTTCCTACCCTCAACAGTTACAGTGGGAATTAAGCCTCAATAAAGTTGGAGGGCATCCAATCTGCATGACGATGACTCAATAATAAAAAGGAAATAACTTAAAATTATACAAAAGACTTGAACAGACACCTTACAAGGGAAAATACATGAATGGCCTATACAACTATGAAAAAGTCATTACTACTATTCGTCATTAGGGAAATGCAGAATAAAACAGCAATGAGATACTACTATATCTACTAGATAGGCTAAGATTAAAAAGATTGATCATAGCATGTTTTGCTGAGGATGTGAAACCACTGCAAGTTTCATACCTTGCTGGCAGGAGGGTCAAATTTTGCAACCTAGAAGAAAAATGTTTTGTAGTTTTAAAAAAAATTTTTTATGAAGTTAAACATATACATACTTCATACTTTCCAGTATTTCCCCAAGAGAAGAGAAAGTAGTTGTCTCCAGCAAGACTTGTTCAGTTATATTTATGGCAGCTTTATTCTTAAGAACCTACAACTGAAAACAACCCAAATGTTCATCAACAGGATAATGGACAAATAATTGTGGTGTATTCATATATGTAATACTACTCAGCAATAAAAAAGGACATAGTGCTGATATGTATTCCCAATACAAGAATGAATCTCAAAAATATGCTGAGTGAAAGAAGCCAGATACAGAACAAAGTTCATATTGTATGAGTGAACTTTTATGAAATTCTTTTCCTAATTTTTTATTTAAAAAA
>NW_007832705.1:0-762 GCF_000696425.1 Galeopterus variegatus
CTATCAACAAAGGAGCCAAGCAATTCAATAAAGGATGGATTACTTTTCAACAAATGGTGCAAGAATCATCTGAAATCCATATGGAAAAAAAAAAATAGCCTCTACCTATTCTCACACCAGACACAAAAATTAACTCAAAATGGATTACAGATCTAAGTGTAAAACCTAAGACTATAAAACTTCAAGAAGAAAACAGAAGAAAATCTTTGTGATTTTGGGTTAGGCAAATATTTCTTAGTACACGAAAAGTAGAAATCATAAAAGAAAAATAAAGGATAAATTGGATTTAATCAAAATTTAAATGTCTGCTCCTTGAGAAAGACTGTTAATAAAGTGAAAAGACAAACCACAGGCTGAGAGAAAATATTTGCAAAACATATATATGATAAAGGACTGATGACCAGAATACACCTAAAAAGGGTAAATTTTACTGCATATAAATTATAACTCAACAAACCCAACTTAAAAAATAAAAGACCAGCCTCTTTGCATGTGTTCCATATCCTGTTATTATCTTAGAGACCCCACTCAGGTCCTTCCCATCAGCATTCAAACAGGCTCTGGTTTCTCCAATCTTTTAAAAAGCCAAAATCTTCCCATGGCTCCTGCTGTCCACTCACTGCCCAGCTACTAACCAGTATCACTATTTTTCACAGGTGAGTTTTAAAACAAGTTGTCTAGATGTGCTGTCTCTACTATTCACTTTAATTCACTTTTCTTTTTTTTTTTTTTTTGTCCTTTTTGAGACCGGCTGCACCACGC
>NW_007832706.1:0-762 GCF_000696425.1 Galeopterus variegatus
AAAGTGGTTAGCTTTTTAAAAATGAGTTCCCAACAACTTGGAAGACTCACTTATACATCTGGATTTATAGCTTTTCTTTAAAAAAGGAAGGATCTGGCCCTATTAATTCCTTTCCCTGGATTGCAAAAATCCCCTAAAGCTGAGTAGCAGCAACCCCTTCACTTGGACAAGAGCCCAGAGCTGTTCTTAAGCTCATCACTGTCCCCAACACTCCCTGTTATGTCCCAACACCGGGCCAAGCCTCCGTTGTCATTTATTATTGCTCAGGGGCTATTGATTTGCTCTAGTGGAGTCCCAGTGGAAGTGAAATCATTCTAATTAACCATGTTTCTGTCAAAACGGAAAATAAAAGGCCCAGAAAAGTCCCCTGCCTCAAATGATCCCCCCCATCTGGGTCACAATGTCAAAGATGAAACTCCTTTGGTTAAAGTTTTACCCTGTGCCAATGGGTGCGTCGAAAGATGTGCGTGGTGGGTCGCAGCTGGGATCGCCACTATGCCCGTTTGTCCTCATCTGTAAAAAGGGGTGGCAGCAGCAGCAGCATGTCTCTCCTAGGGGCCTTACGTGGGAGGAGAGAGTATGAAGTGAAAGACTTAGGATTCCTGAGGGGGCTACAGCAGTGGCTGGGAAGGAAAACAGGAAATGGCAAAATCAATGACAGGAGTTACTGCTGCCCCCACCCTCGTTGCCGCACATCCCCTGGCTAGGACCTCACTGCGCACAGCTTCCCATTTACCACATCTGGGTTCGAGGCCTGGCTCG
>NW_007832707.1:0-762 GCF_000696425.1 Galeopterus variegatus
GCAAGGATGAAAAAACGGGGCCTTGAACAGTCTGGTTTAAAAAAGAGAGAGAGGGCCGGCCTGGTGGCGCACTGGAGAGTGTGCCGCTTGAGAGCATGGCGGCGCTCCCGCTGAGGGTTTGGATCCCATGTGGAGACCGGTTCCCGCTCACTGGCTGAGCGCGGTGCGGGCGCAACACCGAGGGTTTCGATCCCATTACCGGTCAGTAAAAAAGACAAAAAGAAAAAAATAAAATAAAAAAAAGAGAGAGAGATTCTCTGTAAGGATCAAAACCATGGGGATGGGAGTCTCTTCTGATTCCTCCTGTCATGAGGAAGGACAACGATTATGAGAAGGTCAAGATCACTAAAGCTTCACTACAGTCGTCATTTTTGTGCCTTCTGTATTATCTGAAAGGGATTTTAGCTATAACACTTTTAATAAGTCCATGTGCTTGTTTTGTTGGACAGCCAGGAAAAATAATGTGCTCACAGACCTATTCAATCTACCCTTGTCCATTCTGATCTATTCTCTACTCAGCAGGCAGCGGTTGGAATTCTTAAGATATGCATTTAGCCAAGTTACAATAATTAAAGTATGCTAAAATAAACATCAGTAGCAGTCTTAAAAGAAAATAGAAAAGTTTTCAAAACATGCATAAGATATGAATTCAATCAGTTGTGTAAGAGATAATGGTGGACTATGGAGCTAATTGTGGAAAGAACAGTGGCAGGCATGGTTTGTTTTGTTTTAACACCTGATAGCGTTGTTGCCTCCTTTAAC
>NW_007832708.1:0-762 GCF_000696425.1 Galeopterus variegatus
CTATATTAGTGTAGAGGATTGCTCTAGCATACTCCCAGGCCTTAGTGGTTGGTCTGAGACCACAGGAACTGGATATCTGCAGCTGGTAATTTTGAGAACTGAATCCTGGAGTAAGAGAGGGAGGTGAAAAGGCACAGAATTTATGTAAATCTTACAAAGAGCGGAGAACACAAACCAACCCCCAAAATAACACTTTTTGAGCCAAGGCCAGTTGTAGCAGTTCAGAGGCAGAAGGCAGGAGGATTCCTTTAAGATCCTCTAGCCCAACACGTGAAGAAATTCAGGCTTTGGATGGTAAAGGTGTTTTGGAAGTTTTCCCTGCTCTGGAATGCAGAAACAATGCTAGCTCCCAGCTAACTCTTTGTTTAACTTCTTGCATTCAAATATGTTGTGTAAACTAGAAATAACAGATTATCAAAGACTGAGAATATCAAGCAATCTTTAAAATCAGGCATGTGAATTCAGGTATTAGGGTTGTGCAACTGAAAATCACAGTTATGTTATTCACATATCACATTGTTTCAAATTTAATATTTGTTTGATACTATATCTTGCTTACTACATTCACCTAGAGCCTTTGAAAATAGCCAGTGGCTAATTAAAAAGTCTGCGATTATGATTTTAAAAGATACATATTCTGAATTTGCACAGCTGAAGTTGAAAATGCAATTTGGTAAACACTTAAAACAGTGAATTACCTAAAATAGCTAAGCAAGGTCACTTAACAAAGAAGAAAGCTATTTGGAGACTTAAATGAAAAGA
>NW_007832709.1:0-762 GCF_000696425.1 Galeopterus variegatus
TCTTTGTGATCTTCGACTAGGCAATGATTTCTTAGATGTGACACCAAAAGTATGAGCAATACATGAAAAAATAGATATATTGAACATAATCCAAATTAACAACTTTTGTGCTTAAATGATATCATCAAGAAAGTGAAAAGACAACCCACAGAATGGGAGATAATTATGACAAGTCATGTATATAAGGGACTTGTATCTAGAATATATAAAGGACTACAACTCAATAACAAAAATACAATTCAATTAAAAATGGACAAAGGATCTGAGTAGACATTTCTCGGAAGAAGATATACAAATGGCCAATAAGAACATAAAAAGATGCTCAATATCATTAGCCACCAGGGAAATACAAATCACCACAGTGAGATACAACTTCACGTTCACTAGGTTGTCTATAATTGAAAAGACAGACTTGGATCCCCATACCTACCAACCACTAAAAAAAAGACATTAACAATTGTTGGCAAGGATATGGAGAAATTGGAACTCTCATATATGGCTGGTAGTAATGTAAAATGGCATAGCAGTTTTGGAAAACAGTCCAGCATTTCCTCACTGCCAGATATTTAAGCATAGAAGTTTGTAGAGGATTCATAAAGCAAATGTACTTCACAGGGCCTGGTTTTCCAAAGCCTTGCAATGTCAAATACTGACCTTGCAAAGGACAGGAAATTTTCCTCAGGCTATTGAGTCTGTGTTGCAAAGATAAGAATTGTAACACAGCAAGGTTGCTGGCTCAAAGACAGACAAGTTACTAATTGA
>NW_007832710.1:0-762 GCF_000696425.1 Galeopterus variegatus
CCTGTAAATTTATATATATTTTATACATAAATTTATTTGGATAATTTATAGGCTAATATATAAGTTAATATATTTACATATAAATGTATATATAATTTATTTATATACTAAAACAAATATATATAATTTATATATTTACAACAATTATATTATTACATAATATATGTAATATTTACATATGTACATTGTGTGATTATTTAACTATATAATATTTATATAATATATAAATTTATACAGTAAATTACTTACATAAATAATTATATAAATAATTGCATAATTATTTTATGTTATATTTTAATAATAGAATATAAATGTATATCATATAACTTACATGTATGTAATTATTATTATAAATAATGATAAATAAAAATTAATGGATCATTATTATATAAATGGGAAAAAAGAAAAAAGAAAAAGAAAAAAAGCACAGAAACCAATATCAGAAATGAAAAAGGAATGAAAAAGGGGATATATTTACATATCTATCAAGCATTAACAATTAAAATAAGTGGAAATAGAAAACAAACTTTTGCCCATATACTTATTTTTTTTAATTTTTATTTTTTGTGACCAGTAAGGGGATCGCAAGCCTTGGCTTGGTGTCACCTGCACTGCACTCAGCCAGTGAGCACGCCGCCATTCCTATATAGGATCCGAACCCGAGGCGGGAGTGTCGCTGGGCGCTCCCAGCACTGCACTCTCCGAGTGCGCCACGGGGTCGGCCCTGCTCATATACTTAAATATTTAGATGAAAAGGGTCAA
>NW_007832711.1:0-762 GCF_000696425.1 Galeopterus variegatus
GGTTCTTGACTCTGCCACAGGAAAGAATTCAAGGGCAGAGTCACAGTAGAAAGCGAGAACAAGTTTAATGTAATGAATATGAGATATAGATTTCACAGAGAAAGTGCGTCCTAGCTCCAGAGACTGAGCAGGGCTGCACCAAGTTTGATATAAAATTAAGAGAGCCACTTTTACAGGTAAAGAGCAGGCTGGCCCCAGAGTGAATGGCAGCCTGATGAGGGCAAGTTTGATACAAAAAGAAAGAAATACACACCTTGGCAAAGTACGGGCTGGCTCTGGGAGAGTGAGCAACAGCCCCACCTTCTGCTGGGATTCCACTTTTATATTTTCACTATCTAATGCATATTCGTGCCATCTAACGAATATACTTTCCATTTTACGGAGTGTGCTTGGCTCTTAGGGTTATATAACCCCTTTCCACTGAGCATGCCCAGCCACTGGATTTGCATAAGCCATCCCCCTGAGGTCTCAATTTCCCTTTGTTGGTGCTGAAAATAGGTCCAACAAGCAATGGTAACTCTCTTCTAGGGGAGGGTCTAGAGGAGAGGCCTGAGTCCTTGGGGAGTAGCTTGAAACTCAGAGGAGTGTCCTGAAACCCAAACCCAGGGAAACTGAGCACCTCCTATCTTAAACACAGTTTATTCCAGGCCCTAGACTAGGTGTGTTATAGTAATGGTTTCCAATCTCTATAGTAACCTATAGAGTTAATATTACACACTTTATTAGTTGTCTATTGTAGCAACAGTCATTTTATTTACTCTC
>NW_007832712.1:0-762 GCF_000696425.1 Galeopterus variegatus
CAAGCAAACGGAAAGGACATTCTTGGGTGGGAGGGGGCAGAGGGAGGAGGGAGGGAGGTTTTGGTGATGGGCCATAATAATCGACCACATTGTATATTGACAAAATAAAACTTTAAAGGGGAAAAAAAAAAGATATACATGTTTATGTATGTACACATACATTCCAAAATACACACACACACACAGATAGTCATCATTTTACCCCCATGCTTAGCATAATGCTTAGCACGTATCGGGTTAATATAAATATTAGTTAAAATTAAGCAACAAACTCTTTTCGACCCTTTTGACATCAGACTGGGGTATTTTCCTATAGGGCTTTACCTTCACTGTGGCTCTTAAAGGGAAATGAATGCAAAGAAAAACACAGGTATGGGTTTGGGAGGGAAGTCATAGGATTTTGAACCTATGAATTGATTACCCCATCTTCCCTACATGAGCAACAAACACTCACTTCATTAAATGGCACAGCGAGGTTTCTGCACTCCAGTAGTAACAACCCAATTAGGGAACATGACGTGCAGCGCGGTTCCTAAACTGCGCTTCCTCTTCCCTCCTCTGTGAGCTCAGGAAGACCAGGTGGTTGAGAAAGCCTCTTAGTGGTTGCAGTTCAGGCCTCGAAGCTTTCCACAGACCAGGCTGTATTTCTCAGCAGAGGAGATAGAAGGTGAAAGCAGAGACATTAAACTTCTACTTAGAGGCAAACCAGATTCCAGGGAACAGACACCCTTGCTTTCCCGCCACCCTCCCTCTGCCCTCCCC
>NW_007832713.1:0-762 GCF_000696425.1 Galeopterus variegatus
ACTTACCTGTAACTTTGCTGTAATCATTGATGAGACAAAGTTGTGAAGAGAAACTGCAGTATATTACCCTTAAACAAAGGTAAAATACTTTGGATAACTTCCTTGGACAGTTATCAATCAAGAGAATCCCTTGAAATGTTGTCACTTGTCATGGCAACCTTGTATTTCAAAGATTCCTTTCTGGAATGGATGTGGTACCTGGCTAGAATGTACTCACATGCCCAAGTGGCTGCTAATGCTCACCTGTCACTACTGAGGAGGGAAAGTTTCTGGTTTCTATGCCACCAGCAGTAAAAGTTAGTTCTGTATACCAACAGCCCAATAGAAGCTGGGCAAAGAATATAAAAAGAAAATTCACAGAAGAGTAAAAATAAATGTCCAATAAATATATGAAAAGATGTTCAATCTCACTTGAAGTCATGGAAATGCAAACCAACAAAATATCTTTTCCCTGCTGATCGGTAAAAATAAAATAATAACTAAAAAAATAAGTAAAAATTAAAATTTGATAATTTGAAATATTGGCAAGGATAAAAAGAAATTTGAGCTGTCTCACACTATGCATGGAATGGGTGAAAATAGTCTGCAGAGAAATTAGTCAAGTTCCAGCAAAATTAAAAATGTACAACACAGTGCCGGCCCGGTGGCGCACTGCTATAAATCATACAGACCAGTTCCTGCTCACTGGCTGAGCGAGGTTTGGGCGCAACACCGAGGGTTGTGATCCCGTTGCCAGTCCCGGTCCGGTACGGGCGTGACACT
>NW_007832714.1:0-762 GCF_000696425.1 Galeopterus variegatus
TTGCGATCCCGTTGCCGGTCCCCGGTACGGGCGCGACACCGAGGGTTGCAATCCTGTTACCTGTCAGTAAAAAAGACAAAAAGGAAAAAAAAAAAAAAAGAAAAGCTTGCATGGACTCATAACTAGAGATGATGTCACTGATTATCTTGTCTAAAGGTTCCTAAATGTGGGACCTTGACTTGCTGTGTTAGAATCATCACAGATACTTGTTTAAAATATCCTTTCCTGGAACTTTCTCCTCCCCCAGACCTACTGAATCAGTGTGTCTAGGGGTGGGGCACAGAAATCATTTTGTATCGAGTGAGCATTTCTCATGTTTGTCAGAGTTTGGGACCTACTGCGGTAGTCCAGCCACCCCAATTTACAAATGAGGAAATAATCCTGGCATTGAAGTGAATCGTCCAACTTTAGATAAATATTAGTGGCAGAGCTGGAAACTAGAGTCTAAAAATTTTGATTCTTGTTTTAGTGCTGTTATGATCTCAAACTTGTAAAAACTCAGTCAATAGAACTTTGAGTAGCTGAAGACCATGAAGGCAGTTTAAGTTACTATCTCTCAAGATTTCCTCCAAAATAACACAGAATGATAAGAAAGCAAAAAGAAAACTATAGAAAGACCTCAGCATAACTGAGATTTTTAACTTGGAGACAGAGGATGCCCAAATTTTTAAATAACTGTAAGTAAAAAGAGAAAAAAACAGACACCAAATCCTAGGGCAGTACCTTTCATGCTCTTGCCTCACCTTACCCTGCCAGAAGACT
>NW_007832715.1:0-762 GCF_000696425.1 Galeopterus variegatus
AGCTTCCACTGGAGAGGGCCTGCCCTTGCGGAGTCTCTCATTTAGAATCCTGACTGTCAGCCATAACCACCATGTTCACCCCTTCAAGAATGGGGGTTGGGCAGATAGTCTTAGTCCCTTTTTTAAAAGACCATTGTACCATTCAATCATCCCTGCTGCCTGGGGATGATATGGCATATGTAACTTCCATTGAATAGACAACTGAGAGGCCCACCTCTGAACCCCATGTCCAGTAAAGTGGGTTCTTTTATCACTCTCTATGACTCCAGGCTGGCCACACATGGCCGTAAGGCTATTCAATGACTTCACAGTGTTTACCTGGTCTGTGGCCTTACCAGGTCATACAAACAGAAGACCAGTAGCCATATCAACAGTGGTGAAGATGTATCTGAAATTCTCTGACCTTGGCAGTGGTCTGATGAAGTCCACTTGCCATCCAGTCAGGGGCACCCTTTCTCGAGTTATTTGCCCATCTGTATGGGGCACCGACTGGGGGTGTGGACTTTCTTGAGCACACACTGGACAAGCACAAGAGGCGTTCACTACATCTTCCCATTTTATAGGCAAGGCCCATCTTTGAGCTTCCATCCACATGGTTAAGCTGCCAGCATACTGCATTCGTCAATGTAACCACTGGGCTACATCAGTAGCTGGGGCTCTCTACAGCCATCTTACCTTAGCCAAGGATGAATCAGCCTCATCATTTCCTGGACTGGCTAAGGTAAAGTGTCCTGTGACATGGAAAAGAGTTACTTCTTTCTC
>NW_007832716.1:0-762 GCF_000696425.1 Galeopterus variegatus
CTGAAGTGGATTTTTAAGGTGTGGAATGACAGGACAGCAGCCTGCATGGTGCTGTAGTGCTGAATTGCACAGTTTGACTTCTCAGATTAGAAATGATATTACACATTTGTTGCATAGTAACAGAGTAACAAGTGTTGGGTCAAGGTTATCAGGGAGGGCTCAATGAAGTGAATTTCCTGGGGATTTTCCGAGTGTACACCACTGTTTAATACTGTGGTTCTCAACCAAGGGTTCCAGTGGCTACTTGGCAATATCTGGAGACATTTTTGTTTTCCACAACTTGGAGCAGTGCTGCTGGGATCTCGCGGATAGAGGCCAAGAATGCTGCTCAATATCCTGCAATGCACAGGACATCCTCCCCTCCCCCAGCAAGAATTATCCTGCCAAATGTCAATCATGCTGAGAGTGAGAAACATTGGCTAGGTAGAAAGAAAGAAAGTAGAAATTCTAGGCAGGGAAGAAATTTTTCATCTGGGAATAAAATTAATCCCGTATGACCATGGGGGCCACTGGGGAGAATTCCTGGTTTTGGGGGAGGATGTGGGTGAAATAGAGGGAAACAAAATTTAATTTTCTTATTCAACTTAATTAATTTTGACTTCAGTTTTGGCAATATTATACACTAGATATCCAAAAATTTTTATTAAAAAAACCTGAGTAGGATTGATAAATAAATAACAATTTTTTTCTTAGATGCTGGTGTCTTAGTCCATTTTGTGCTGCCATAACAGCATACCAAAGAATGGGCAGTTTATAAAGAAC
>NW_007832717.1:0-762 GCF_000696425.1 Galeopterus variegatus
AGGAGGGACCCCTAAGTGGGGGAAATTTAAGTACACTCAACTGGGAAGTGAGTCTGGTGGCCGAGTGGAGCGTTGGGGAGTGGCACCAGTGTGGTCTCCTATTTCAGAATATTGCCTAGGGCTGGCCCTGGGAGGAGGGAGCCCTTTGCCGAATTTCTACTTGGTCAGTGGAGAATTCAGATGACCCCAGCAGGGAGCATCAGCTGTTTGTGTGCAAGTAGAAGGGAGTTAGGTTTCTCCACCTATTGAAATACTTGTTTACTCTGACCAGCCTCCTGGTGGAAGATTTACACAAACAATTCCCTGCTGTGTAAAGGGAAAATGTTGTGTTTTGTTTCCTAATACCAGAGCAGCTTTCTTATGGTGAAGAATCAAAAGTGTCCCCCCCCCCCATATCTTACCTGCTTAGGAGAGTAATTCTAGTTCTTGATAAGGCCTGAAGAATCTATTTCTTATGAGCCTTTTAAGACATTTTGTTCCTCTGGGGTTTGTTATTGTTTTTTGTTAACAGTGTGAGAGTAAAGACGAAATGTTGGCTAATGCATCGAACAAGGAGATCAATTGTGAACTGCCTCATATTATATCAATTTTGAGAGACTTGATTTTGATCATGTTAGATCAATTTTGTTAGTTAAGGAAGTTCTTAGCATATTAATGATTTGACTCCCTAACTTGACTATTTATTATGAAAATGAGTTATACCTTACCTATTCCAGCTAATTGAAATATTCAATTTTATTATTTCCAAATAAATGAGAAGAC
>NW_007832718.1:0-762 GCF_000696425.1 Galeopterus variegatus
TACCTCATAGGAAGTGAAGCATGATTATCTAAAGTGCTTTTAAGTGTTTTAACAGCTTCTGACACATATAACCAGTACAGTGTTAGTCACAGATCTGGCATAGCACTGTCCAGTAGAAATGTAATGCGAAACACAAAGCCATCCACACAGGCAATTTTGAATTTTCTGGTAGCCAAATTTAAAAAAAAAAAAAAACTTGGAGAGGTGAAATCAATTTTAATAATACTTCTTATTTAACCTAAAATATATCTATTGTAGACTGAATATTTGTGTCTTCCCCCAAATTCATGGGTTGAACCCGAACCCCCAATGTGACAGTTTTAGGAGAAGGGTTTTCTGAAAGTGACTAAGATTAGATGCAGTCATGAAGTTAGAGCCCTCAGGAATGGGATTAGTGTCCTCATAAGAATCACAAGGCAGCTTGGTTCCTCTCTGTGCCTTCCATGTGAGGATACAACTTCAGGTGGTCTGCAACCCAGAAAAGCACCCACACCAGGACCTGACCATGCTGGCCCCCTGATCTCTGCCTTTCAACCTCCAGAACTGTGAGAAATAACTTTCTGTTGTTTATAAGCCATTCAATCTATGGTACTTCTATAGCAGCATGAAGTAAGACAATATCCAAAATATTATTTCATCATGTAATCAGTATTAAGCAATTAATGATATTTTTATTTTTTAAAACCAACTCTTGTAGTACGTATCTTTTCCAATTGTATTTATTAGGGTAAAATACACATAACATCAAATTTATTATCTTAA
>NW_007832719.1:0-762 GCF_000696425.1 Galeopterus variegatus
GGTCCAGTGGGTGCTTCTGTTGAGAACCTTCTTCATGGTGGGAACTCTCTGCAGAGTCCCTAGGTGATGCAGGTTATCACATGGAGAGAATGGAGCAAGTGTGCATTTTTACAGGCTCACTTGCTCTCCTTATAAAGCCACCAGTCTACTCCCTGATAACTCATTAAGCCACTAACACATTATTCCATGAATGGATTAACCCATTCCTGAGGGTATAGTCCTCATGCTCCAGTCACTTCTTACAGACCCCACCTTTCCAATACCACAGTTGGATTTCCCACCCTCTTAACACTGTTACCATGGGGATCAAGCTCCAACATGAGCTCAGGGGGACATTCAAACCACAGCAATAAGGATCACAGGATGCTTTAATACCTTATATCTCCTCTCAATTTGTATGCTACTACTCAATAACACATTAAACAATTATTTAATTATGTAATATAATATAACTATTATATTAATTATATTTTATTTTAAAACTCCACAGGCTATTAGTACTGTTTCATAAGTTTATATATTTGTAAGTTGATATATTTTATAATGACCCACATATTTACCATTTTGTTTATTCTTCACTTCTCATTTCACCTCAGACTTTTCATTTGGGGTCACTTTCCTTCTTATTGAAGTACGTCTTTTAGAATTTTCTTCACTAAAATCTCTGGCGGGGTTGGCTGGTTAGTCACTTGGTTAGAGCGTGGCGCTGATAACACAAAGGTCTAGGGTTCAGATCCCCATACTGGCCAACCACCAAAAAAC